>NC_133366.1:42404077-42538736 GCF_049309525.1 Garra rufa | reverse complement strand
ACAAATGTGAAAGACTTTGTAAAGGAGCATAATAGGACCCCTTTAAGAAACATTTATCATTATTATCAATGTTGAAATGGTTAAAAAAAAACATAATAATTTTGTTGAAACTGTGACATATAGCAACAGATTGTAGTTAAAATAGTAGTAAAAATGTTAAATTCTTTACTGCTACTTTTGATCGATTAAAATGAATCCTTGCTAATTAAAAGTATTAATTTCTCAACCAAGAACAACAGCAATAAATCTAACCCAAATGTTTGGTACTGGATATGTTTATGCAAATGTTCTGTAGAGATTGTATTAGGAGTTTAGAATTTCTATATTTGGCGTAGAAGTGTGTATATTAACAAAGCATGTCTTTACATTTTTTTGCTCTAATAACATTTTTCTCTTCTGAATGTACTCTTAAAGGGAAAGTTCACCCAGAAACCCTCGTGTCGTTCCAAACCCGCAGGACCTTGAACGTAGTAGTTGCGTTGCTGTGTATGAAGGAACAAAGGTCTTATAGGTTTCTAACGACATGAGAATGAGGACTTAATGACAGAATTTTTGTTTTTTGGTGAACTATCCCTTTAAAAATGACTATGGTATTTTCATCTTTTCACTTGGAACCTTTAGTAAAGACATAAAGGCATTTGTAACCCTGTTTATTCTCACTCACAGGACGAGGATGCAGAAGTCTAGGACCCACAGGAGGTCAGTAGTGAGGGATGCTGGGGGACAGAAGCGGGTGTGCGTGGAGCAGATAGACGATCGGTCTGAGCCCCATGACGACCTACAGCATCACCTCCATCACCTCATTCACCACTACTGTGCCCAAAACGACTGAGAGGAAGAGAGGGAGGAAGTCCAAGTGATGGTTTTCCCCTTCATTTTCCTATCCCTATCTCCATCGCTCCTCTCTTTGAGCCTATCTGCTCTCCTAACCACTCCTATGCACCATGCTCATGCAATCCCAGAGTGCACTTCACTCCTGCCACTTCCAGTCTTCCTGTCCAGTCAAACTGGATGTTTGCCCAGTTTAAGTCAACGAACGATATTTTCTCTCTCCTTATTTTTCCCAGTTTACCAAAAGTGTTTCTGTCCTTCATTGTGACCAAATGGTGTTCTTTCCTTTTCTTTCCTTTCCTTTCCTTTGCTTTTTAAATCCCTCAGTTGTAACACCTATGAAATAATGAACACAAACACACACAAATCACAATAACCAAAAACGTTTTAATCAAAAAAAAATAAGTCCCATTTAAGCTTGAACTAACAGAACCTGTACTGCACTGCCTACCACCACTATTGAATTTCATTGCATCATATCACCACATCATGCTATTTTGATCTCAACAGTTGAGATGTCTGAAAACTTCTTGCCTTCTTTATCAGCTGTTGGGGTATCGTGTGTCTGTGTATTCTGTCCATGGAGAGTATATATAATATGCATTTTTAAAATGACAGTAGATCACATTAGCCACCTGTAAGGATATTAGCAGGCATGCTTAGCTAGCAGCAGTCACTTATTAATACCAGACTCTTTCTATGGGTAGACGACTGTCATTTTTTCTGTCTCACCTCTATCTCTTTGTGTCTGTGATCTGTAGCAATTCTAATCATCGTCATCATCACTTTTCAGTACAGCTTTTTTGTTCGAACAGATTATGGTTTTAAACACGCTTTAGCAAGCGTTCAAGAGGGACTCAGGAAGCAAAGGTGGAATCAAATTCAAGTGATCAGTTACACATACGATTCTGTTTTTCAATTCTTTTAAGTATGAGCGTTTGAGTGCGTATGAAATCAGAAATGTGATTTTTATTTACTCATTTTAATTTTGTTCTGTACATATTGCTCAGCATCAGTATGTGTTGAGGAATCTTGATCTGAGGTATTTCTGATGGTGAATGCTTTTAAAATGTTAATGGTTTTGGAAGTGAGCTTAAGGGATGTATGTTTTTTAAACAAATGGTTTATTTTGATGTATTTCATTTGTGAAATTCTCATTACGATTCACCAAATCACAGGTTGGCTTCACTTGAGACTGTTGAGAAGGAAAGCTTACCATGTGATGTTCGAATTACTTTTACTTTTTAACTGCACATTAATACAGCTGTGTTAGCAGAGGTTGTTTTTTGCTGCTGATCTGAGGTCAGCTGTGTTTTTTCCCCTTATTTGGGAAACTGGCCCTGGAACAGCATTAAGGAGAAGTTCACGTCCAGAACAAAAATGTACAGATTTACTCACCCCCTTGTCGTCCAAGATCACGTCTTTCTTTCTTCAGTCGATAAGAAATTATGTTTCTTGAGGAAAACAAATCAGGAAGTATCTCCATATAGTGGTGCCTCCAAGTTTAAACTTACAAAATGCAGTTTAAATGCAGATTCGAATGGCTCTAAACAATCCCATCCAAAGAACAAGTGTCTTATCTAGCAAAACGATCAACCATTTTCAAAACAAATTGACAGTTTATATAATTTTTAACCTCAAACGTTCGTCTTGTCCAAGTCTGCGTGAACTCTGTTTTTCCCGGTTTGATACGGTCAATACAGTTAGGGTATGTCGAAAAACTTCCATGTCTTTTCTTATGCAACGATGTAGGATGATTTTGAAGTTGGGTAAGTACCGACCCAGTGTTTACAAAGTGAACCTGCAAAATAGATCAAACAACAAAAAAAGTAAAACAGCGATGTAGGACGATTTTTACATTGAATTAGAAAAAGAGACGGGAGTTTTTCGACATTCCCTAACTGTATTAACCCGGATTACACAGGCTGCGCATGGCTGAGAGGAGACAAGATGAGCATTTCAAGTTAAAAAAGTATATAAATTGTTGATTTATTTCGAAAATGACCGATCGTTTCGGTAGATAAGACCCTTCTTCCTCGACTGGGATCGTTTAGAGCCATTTGAAGCTGTTTTTAAACTGCATTTTGGAAGTTCAAACTTGGGGGCACCATCGAAGTCCACTATGGAGATAATTCCTAAAATGTTTTCCTCAAGAAACTATTTCTTATCGACTGAAGAAAGACATCCCTGGTTAAAAAAAACAGCTAAAACCAGCCTAGGCTGGTTGGCTGGTTTTAGCTGGTCATAGCTGGAAGGCAGGCTGGTTTTAGAGGGGTTTTGTCCACTTTTCCAGCCTGGTCAGGCTGGTCTTAACCAGCTAAAACCAGCCACTTCCAGCTTAAACCAGCTAAGACCAGCCAACCAGCCTAGGCTGGTATTAGGGCTGTGCAATATATCGAACGATATTGTGAGGCGCGTTTAGTCAATGAAGCCGGTGCTTTGATTAGTAATAATAAGTAATAAGTAATAAATAATACTTAATAAGCTCGATATGGCGTAGCTTGTCAGAGATTTACGTCTCTGTGTATCAATTGCCGCTCCAGCGGAACCTGAGCGGAACGTACGTGATGGAGATTTACTACTAATCAAAGCACCGGCTTCATTGACTAAACGCGCCTCACAATATCGTTCGATATATTGCACAGCCCTAATTAGCTGGTTTTTTTCAGCAGGGATGGACATCTTGAATGACAAATTATTTGTACATTTTTGTTCTGAAAGTGAACTTTTCCTAAATCAGCCTCTAAACTGAGCAATGTCATTAAGTTGAACACTGCTACTACTTTCACTGTGACTGGCCCACGTTTGATTTACTGAATCCGCATTCTATGTCTGTGGAGATAAGAATATGCATATATATATATATATATATATATATAGTACATAAATATCTATCCATAAAGGCATGTGTTAGTTTACTATATGACTTTTAAAAAAGACATTTAAACACTATACCATGGCTGCAGTGTGTGTATATGGCTGAACGAGAATAAAAGTGTATAAGTGTCACGTTATGGTCGTTGTTTAATGACTGCGTGTGAGGAGAAAGCTGAAACACGACGCCATGCCTACAGTACATATCACACCTTTATTGTATTTTTCATTAAATATGTTGATTTGCTAGCGCCACCATGGCAACAAATTATGTAGTTCACATCCTCATATTGGCGTTGAGGTTCTGTATCAGCAGAGGAAATGTCTTTAAGAAGAGAAAAACGAACATGGAGAAAACGGAAAGCATGGCGTTGGCATAGTCCAGTAGTGGTGAGGTTTTTTCCTCAAGGAAGACCGTTCCGTTCCGACATCATCTTCCGGTTGAGTGGCGCACAGACACGACACGAAGTCGCCACTAAGGGCAGTGTGCATGCTTGTAAATCAGACTCAGCTCGCTTTCGTTCTTCTTTCCACGGGCGACAATATCGTCGGGATAGATAAAAAGCACAAATATGTGTGAAAATGATATACGTAGTTTCTCGTAAGCTACTTATATTTCTTTTTCTCATACAGCCATGATATAAAGTCAAAGGATAATATTTTCACAGCCACTCAATATAGGAAACTTAAGCTACATAGATCTGAAGGTAGGGTGATACTTCTAGATATGCTGGGTCTAATGATGATAACCGCTATCATCATTACCATATCAGATCCTTATGATATTGATAGAAATAAACAATTTGATAAGGAAACCATGAATTACACAACATACAGTAAACAAGAGCAAAAAAGAAAGAAAAAAATAATAGCATGGTCATTCAAAAAATAGTCCTCCATGCATTACCCAATGCTTGTCGATGTTTGATGTATCATATATGCTACATTCTCTTTGATATCTGTTTTTTTCTCATATTCTATGACATAAAGGTAAACATACAGTCCATATTAGTATTCTGCAGTTCTCTTAAATCAAATAAAGTAAATCAGAATCTTGAGCCAAACATCGTAAGCTAGCGAATATAAACAAAGCTTTTTGACAGCATTTACTAAAGTTTTTCATTTTGCTGTAAGCCAGAATTTACGTTTTTAAAAGTTTCTTAAAGTATTTTTTTTTTTGTTTTTATTCATTATCATTTTTTTATCTGAACGATCACGACATATGTACATCACCAGAACGACAGCAAGCTCAATATTAACATTCTTATCTTTCAAAATTTGATATATTGCACACACAGAAATAGACATAAAAATACAGTACAGACTTGGGGGGGGGGGGTGATTCTTTTTACATATCTATACATTTAAAATGCATACCAAAACAGCTTAAAAAAAGAAACGAAGAAAAGAAAATGTTAAAAATACACTCCTTTTAGTAATGTCCATATATGCGGATGGCCCACGGGTTTTGGTGTTGGTGATGACCTTTAGCAAAATGTTTGAACGCTCTGGTCCATGTGCGACAACATGTAAACGACCCTCAAGGGGGGAGGGGAGAGAGGGGCGTGGTTGTTGGGAAGCAGGTGTGGCTTAGGAGACACACCCCCAGCTTGACTGACAGACAGTTGGGTTTTTGCTGATGGTTTCTCCTCAGTTGGGAAAAATTGAAGCTTAATATTCCATTAACTACAAAATATACACACAAACAAACATTCATCAATAATACTTAGAAACAAGCATGATATTAAATTAAAAGGAGCAAATTCTACTAAATTATGAAGAAATGTTTAAGTGTTATTTCTTCATTACTGCATTTAGCACAACTAAGCCACTAGGAGCAATAAAAGGTCTTAACATATAATTCTTAAGTCATTAGTTCTGCATATGTGTCCTCAAATATACACTACTATTCAAAATTTTGGGTTCTGTAAATGTTTTTAAAGTACTTTTTAAAGTAAGTTTATTGTGTTTAACAATGCTGCGTTTTTTCCCCCCAACAAAAATAGATATACTCACAATTTTGACCTTTTTTCTCAGAATTGCATGATATACTCGCAATTGCGAATTATAAAATCAGAATTGTGATATAAACTCACAATTGTGAGATATAAAGTCTGGGATATAAACTCGCAATTCTGTTTTTCTCACAAGTGCAAGTTTATATCTCACAATTCAGAATTTTGTTCACAGAATTGCGTGATATAAACTCGTGGTTGCGAGTTATAAAATTAGAATTGTGTGATATAAACTCACAGTGTCAAAATATAAAGTCAGAATTGTGGAATATAAACTTGTAATTCAGATTTTTTTTTTCTCACAATTGCGGGTTTATGTCTCACAATTCTAAAAAAAAAAAAAAAAAAAAAAAAAAAAATTCTAAATTGTAAGATATAAATTTACAATTGCAAGTTATAAAGTCCAATTCCAAGGGGGAAAAAGACTCAGATTCTCAGATTTGCGAGTTTATATCTCACAATTCTCACTTAATAACTCACAATTTTGTTTTATAAAGTCAGAATTGCGACTTTATTTATCAGAATTGTGAGTTCATGTTTCGCAATTCTGACTTTATAGTTTATATCTCAAAATTCTGAAAAAAAGTGACCTGTGAGATGTGAATTGTGAGATAAAAAGTCGCAATGGCCTTTTTCATTTTCTATTCAGTGGTGGTATTTTAATATATTTAAAAATGTAATTTATTCCTGTGATGCCAAAACTGAATTTTCAGTAGCCGTTCTCCATTTAGTGTCACCTTCAGAAATGATTCTAATATACATACATGATTCAAGAAACATATATAATTGCATTTATTAATATTATTGCATTAATAATTATTAAAAATAGAAATCTTTTGTAACATCATAACATGTATTTACAGCCACTTATGATCAATTTAATGCATCCTTATTGATTAAAGGTATATGTATTTAAAACTTTTGATTTGTTGAAAGGTCAGACTCCGCAGAAACCTTTTCAAATTCAATGATATCAGTGTTGGAAAGGTTACTTTGTTAATGGTAATAGCTAGGCTACAGATTACAAGTTACCCTATTTAAAATGTAATACGTGGTGTAACTATTTAAATTATTTTAGTGAAGCAATGTAACAGATTACTTTTTATTACTTTTCTAAATTTCGAATGAATGTTTTCAACTGTTAATCATTTTAAACATTTAAACCAGGCAGGGTTAACCTTACAGTAGTACTCAACACTGATTACTGTCAGACTTTTTAAAAATCCTTCATCAAGATTATAAAAATTTAATTTTAAAAGCATGGCCACCATAAAATCAGAGTTTAACACCTCTTTTTACTTTTTAGAGTGTTCTGAGGTTAAATACTGATTTAAAATCATAAGATATAGTTTAATAGCTATGTTTTTTTTTTGTTTCTTGTTTTAATCTAATCTTTGCATAGCTATGACAGGAAACACATGCTAACAATGTTTTGGAAAAACTAAAGTTAATCTTAAAAAACAAAGCATATACATAATTCCAAATAAGAAATAAAACAGTTATCAAATAAACATGTGTCCTATATGTCCTAAACTCCTGAAACATCGACTGCTCTGTATTTTAGAGCAGTCAATGCAATTTAGGAAAGAAATCAATCACATCTGTATGTGTGTGTGAAAATATTCAGATGTATTCACTTTGTAATTGTTAACATTTTCATAAGTATCTGTAATTTAATTACATTAACAGATTACAGCAGAGATTGCGTTAACCGAAAATTGTCCGTCATTGAAAGCAATTAAATGTGTTATTTCAATTAAAATATGAAAATAAAAATGACGGGTAATAATAGATTATGACAATTTTTACGACCCTGTTCGTCAAAATGACAGACAATGTTAAAGTCTAACGCAATCTCTGCATTACAGTTACATTTATTTTGTAATTAAATTACTTGATTCCGTTACATATAAGTAGTTACACTGAATGATACACACACTTTCCTGAGAATGACCCTTTTTGTGATTATGAACATCATTATTTTATACATTAAACAATAGAGACGCTTACTTGATGGGCACACTGGGGGCTCCAGAGCGATGGAAGTGTATGTTCAGCCACTTGCCATCTCGACGATGCCAGACACGGGTCTCCTCTGACTGCATGGTGCGTGGCATCCCACTGCCGTCCATGTACTGAGTCAGACGGATGTACGCGATACATGCCGCATCCTCCCCGATCAGATGCACATGAGGGTTCAGCAGGATAGTGTGTACAGGTTTATTACCTTTGGACAGAGCTAAAGGAGAAGACAAAGAAATATGGCGATCAAAATACTGTTGGAAAACTCAAAATATTCTCTAAAGTGATACGGTAAGGGAATTTTTTTTTATCCCCTGCTAAATTTTGGACACATGCCCACTGACAAAAAAAAAATCAGTGTATAATTTTAATGTAATTTTAATATTTTAGCAGTGGGAGACAAAATAACAAATATTTCCAGAAAAATGCATTTCAAAAAGTTAGAAATTGATTTGCATTTTAATGAGTGAAATAAGTATTTATTCACTATCAATCAGCAAGATTTCTTGCTCCCAGGTGTATTTTATACAGGTAACGAGCTGAGATTAGGCGCACTGTCCACAGAAGCAATCAAATCAGATCAAACTCTCCACCATGGTCAAGACCAAAGAGCTGTCCAAGGATGTCAGGTACAAGATTGTAGACCTACACAAGGCTGGAATGGGCTACAAGACCGTTGGCAAGCAGCTTGGTGAGAAGGTGACAACAGTTGGTGTAATTATTTGCAAATGGAAGAAACACAAAATAACGGTCAATCTCCATCTCTCTGGGGCTTCATGCAAGATCTCACCTTGTGGAGTTTCAATGATCATGAGAACGGTGAGGAATCAGCCTAGAACTACACGTAAGGATCTTGTCAATGTTCTCAAGGCAGCTAGGACCATAGTCACTAAGAAAACAACTGGCACTTCGCCATGAAGGACTGAAATCCTGCAGTGCCCGCAAAGTCCCCCTGCTCAAGAAAGCACATGTACAGGCCCGTCTGAAGTTTGCCAGTGAACATCTGAATCATTCAGAGAAGAACTGGGTAAAAGTGTTGTGGTCAGATGAGACCAAAATCGAGCTCTTTGGCATCAACTCAACCTGCCGTTTTTGGAAGAGGAGGAATGCTGCCTATGACCCCAAGAACACCATCCCCACCGTCAAACATGGAGGTGGAAACATTATGCTTTGGGGGTGTTTTTCTGCTAAGGGGATAGGACAACTACACTGCATCAAAGGGATGATGGACGGGTGCATTGTACCGTCAAATCTTGCAGGAGAACCTCCTTCCCTCAGTCAGGGCATTCAAAATGGTTCGTGGACGGGTATTCCAGCATGACAATGACCCAAAACACATGACCAAGGCAACAAAGGTGTGGCTTAAGAAGAAGCACATTAAGGTCCTGGAGTGGCCTAGCCAGTCTCCAGACCCTTATCCCATAGAAAATCTGTGGAGGGAGCTGAAGGTTTGAGTTGCCAAATGGTAACTTCGAAACCTTATTGACTTGGAGAGGATCTGCAAAGAGGGGTGGGACAAAATCTCTCCTGAGATGTGTGCAAACCTGGTGGCCAACTACAAGAGACATCCGACCTCTGTGATTGCCAACAAGGATTTTGCCACCAAGTACTAAGTCATGTTTTGCAAAGGGGTCAAATACTTATTTCACTCATTAAAATGCAAATCAATTTATAACTTTTTTAAAATGCAAATTTTCTGGATTTTTTTGTTGTTATTTCGTCTCTCACTGTTCAAAAAACCTACCATTAAAATTATAGACTGATCTTTGTCAGTGGACAAATGTACAAAATCAGCAGGGGATTATAATTTTTTCCCTTACTGTAGTTCACCCTAAAATAAAAATTCTGTCATTAATTACTCACCCTCATGTCGTTCCAAACCCGTAAGAAAAGAAAACCTATATAAATTCAACAATTCTCTTCTCTTCCATGTCATTTAATGAAGATAAACTGGTTTGAAATTACACAAGGGTGAGTAGTTATTGACAGAATTTTCATTTTTGTGTGAACTATCCCTTTAAGTTTAAAGTGTAAACAGATATGGATCTAGATACCGTTCTCAAAGTAGAACCTGTGGAAGTCATGCCCCTCCACCAGGTTTCCCAAAGCTTCTGGCTCAAAGGAAGTAAGGCCAGGGTCGCAAATCTTTCTGTGAGAAAAGGAGCAGAAAGTAAAGCTGAAAGTCTTAATTGGTGTGCAGACTTTGGAATAATAGCACTAGAAGTGTTCCAATTTTAGACTTTTAATAGTCAGTGTGAACATATGTGGTCGTTGATGTCATCTGAATTTCCTTCAGCCGATCGAAAGCTGTAATTAAGTGAGGCTTGGATCTAAATATAACTGGAGCACCTGTTGTGAAAAGGTGACCATTAAATATAATCTCCGTAATCAAGAGGAAATAAAGGAATGCATTAGCGTTCTCAAGGGTGGCAGTGGTTGTCATAGCGACAGGTTTGTGTGTTCACTCACGCGTAAGCCTCAAAGTCGCCGTTGTTGATGGATTCAATCAGCTGTTCGGTCACCTTTATGATCTCCTGCTTTCGAGCTGAAACACACAGAGACGTCTAGCGAGTGAGTCAGACACCCTCGCGGCATGACAATCAAAATTATTAATCAACATCCCAACTCATTTCAAGACTTGTCTGAACTTATGCAATCCACAAAATGCAAACCTTTGTTTAGAAAGCACCAGACAAAATTTAAAGTGAACCTTTACAACTTGTCTTTGCAGGTATTAGTTGGCTTCAGGGCTAGGCGATATATTGAATATTAGCAATGAACCATAAATACTGTAATTATCTCTTTTTATTTGACTGTTTTTTTTTAAAGAGTCTGTGATTAGACTAGTTTTACAATACTTTTGTCTACACATTTAGAAATGCTGATTTACTCAATGATGAACAAAATGCTGACACAGCTGAAGTTTGATTCAATGAATCCGATCAAACTGTCCATTTCAATGAATCAACTCAAAACTGATTCAACAATTCTTTTGTGTCATCACTCAGACATGTTCACTGATGTTCCTGCATGGCATAATAAATGTAGGTAAATGATTCATATATTGATGCATTTTAATAAACATCAATTTTCTAGTGAAAAAATATGGAAAAACACCTGGGATCGTGTAGATCCCTTTGAAGCTGCATTGAAACTGCAATTTGGACCTTCAACCCGTAGGATGCCATTAAAGTCCACTAACAGAGAAAAATCCTGGAATGTTTTCCCAAAAACCTTAATTTCTTTTTGACTAAAGAAAGAAAGACATGAACATCTTGGATGACAAGGGGTAAGTACTTTTTTTTTTTCCAGGAAATTTTTATTCCGGAAGTGAACTAATCCTTTAACTAAAAAGGAAAAACTCCATCTTCCAAACTATGAGCAAATGATTATTTAATATAAGATTAGGGTATATCGCCCAGCCCTAATTTGCTTCCACAGAGGTTGTGTGAATTCTCTATGACTATGTACAATCTGTTGTTCCGTTTACTGTATTATTATTAAACAGAGGCAATTTTGACACTCGATAAACAAAGGGCACCCAAAGGAAAGCGTATTCAAGAACTCCTAGTGCTCTACGATGAGTATCAGAATGAGCAGTGTTTACTGGTAGAAAATCACAGGCAACACTTTCATTCAAAGTATTAAAGTTTAAATTTACCTTTATTGATAACTTGGCAAGCTAAGGGACAGCAAAGAGATGGCTCATAATTGGTCAAAAAGGCAATTTCTTATGAAAGCACCAAATAAAACTAGTGCAATGTATCTACGTCTACTGATGATGACATAAGAACTCCAGCCCACCGGGCAAAAAGACGTTGAATGTACTTTGTACTTTTAATATTTAACAGTTCATTTAATGTGAAATATTAATTCTATCATTAAATCACTCATTCTCCAGCACTGAGTTTATGGTGTCTGCAAATTAATAGATGAAACGAAAAAAAGGAATGGATACGTCTTCTAGCTGATGTCTTTCGCCCGGAAGGCACTGAATGACAAATGAGATGGAAAAGGGTTTGCGGCTTTCAGATGAGGAAAAGAGGACTTTACTTTTCTTCAGAAAAGCATTCCATCTAATGCTTGTTTTCTCTTAAAATGGACATGCTTTGTAACATGGGGCCTACAACCTTTTTTCAACATCATTTTCATTATCCAGCATAATGCCGCTGTTAGCATATGTGGAAACACCATCCTCCTCTGTGTTTCATAAGATATCAGAATGGTTTTTGCTTAAAAACCATGACAAAAAATAAAAGCATCAGGGCTGTCGATTCTGTTAATTTAGACTTTAAGCATTGAAAATTAAAAATGTACTTCAATATTTTGAATCAATTGACCACATAAAAAATTATTTCTTTTTCATCATGTGAAACACAGAATCTAGACAAAATGCATTTTGCCTTATGGTCATGTCAACATAAAGTGCAAACAGAATCTGACGTTGAAAAAAACAGTGTATTGTCCTTTCAATACTGGTTTAGGTCCATTCCATATTACTGAGCTTAAACAAATCCAAAGCGATTCTATTTCCTTAAATACACACAATTAAATCTAGAGTTTTTCAGGTTGGATTGGCGGGAAGGGGGGAGAGATACTAAACAGAAGGAGCAAACATTAGGCTCTCAGGCATGGAGCAGGATGGGATACCGGAGCAAGTACGCTCCTAGTGCAGTGGATCTCTCCGTATTAGGAATGTTGGGTTCAATACAGGATAATGCAGACTCTAGTCCTAGGACACAGGAGCAAAAGGTCAACTAAACAATCTTATCAGTGGGAAGAGGTTTGTTAGTGGTGCAACCGGAAGGCCTCAAGCACCTATAAAGAGCTAAAAGTCAGTCAGGTGGATTTCTGGCAAGAATCAAGAGCACTAAAGGCAAAAGGAGGGCCTTTCTCCAACATCGAGAGCAGTTGAGACGGAGAGCACATTGAAGGAACGTTCTGGTACTTACACATTAAAACCTGATTTTCCATTTACTTGAGGATCTCTCTATTGATTCAGAGATTTGCTTTTAATCCATCAGGCCTTTCTAACACATGCTACACGCGTCTATGTCTCCCACTCCTTTACAGACTGGATTTGTGTTTTTTCTTTAAAACCTGACTAGTTTAGTTCAAATTAGAATTTGGCGAATTCTCTAAAACTATTGTGATTTATTATTTTCTTATCCTTATATGAACAGTCCGTGAAGAATAGGCAGACACAAACGTGTGTCTGATAGAAGCAGCTGGATGGATTAAAACATTCGGAGCATTGATGAGGAATGAAGTTTGGAGTTGTAAATTAAAGAATATCCTTAACAGGGCAGATTTGAGTTGTTGAGGGGCCTCTCGTTCATACAAGGGGGGTCTAAGCATTTGAGCGACGTTAGGGGAGGACGGGGTGATTTGGTCTCCTGCCCATTACGGACTTACTCTGCACCGAGGAGTTGGGCGCCTGCTTGGGCTCGGAGTTTTGCGGGCGGCCCGCGGGTTGCCAGATTGAATTAATGCTGAGGTTTCCAAAGCGTCTGGCTGTACATTGAACCAATGAGAGGAAGAAACAACAGGAGCAGGACAAACGAAAAAGAAGACATTTCAAATAGCACACTCGACAAGAAATACTGAAACAGACACCCTTAAGCGGGGAAACGAACGAAGGATGAAGGGGAGGAGAGAATGGCAGCAACGGGCAATACAAGTTCGGTGGGGAAAATAAACAAGAAAGACTGAGGAGAAGCACAGATGGAAGACATATTGAGGAGGGAAACAGCAACAAACGGCACGTCTACGGACAGACACACGGTCAGAAAGACGTCAAGCTTTACCTTTAATGTCCTCGTCCTCGATAGTTGTGTTGGCACTCTCTGTAGACTCCTGGAGAAATGTGAAAGGATACTTATGAATCATCTTCAGACTGGACACTGTCTCATTTGATACAACAAAAATGCGTCATATCACCTTGTTTCTGTCGACTGGGTTGTGGATCACGGTAGTTTGTGGCTCCTGAAATAGTCAAATAAAGATTATTATTTGTATATGAAAAATAAGCTTGATAAAGCATAATGGCTGTCTGCCAGACACAACATGCAACTGCAAATGACTTTGTATTTCAGGCATTAACGAAAACATATAAATACAAACTACTAAATAAATTCAACCAGGAAAACAAGGCTATCAGAACAAAGTCTCATTACTCGCTTGTGCCCTGCATGATAATGCAGTCTGGATCCCCATCTAAAACACACACACACACACACACACACACACACACACACACACACACACACACATAGGCTCAGCCTTCTTCCTCCCATTCATGCTGAAAGTTTTCCATACATACCACCAGTGCTTTAGCAAACACTACACCTCAGAAATAAACCTGAAATATCAATGCATGTGCATTTGTCTTCTAATATTTTAGAAGTTGACTTATTAGTCTTATCCTTATTCTCTAAAATGGCTCCTTATTCAGTTCAACTCATGAAAAGAGATGGAACAAAAAGTATAAATGGAACTCACATAGCTTAAAAATATATCTTTTTAGCAGGCATTTTCTTACCTACGTAGGTGCAATCATGTGCATACTAATAGCAATTACCAAAAGCATAGAAAAAAATAGCAAAAGCATTTAGCTCCAACTGTCCCCATACAGAAATCTGATATATGGCAAATATTACACGCAAAATACATATATAAATTATATTATTTATATTTTAGAATTGATATTAACTGTATATATATTTACTCACCCCTATGTCATTCAAGATGTTCATGTCTTTCATTCTTCAGTCAAAAATAAAGTAAGTTTTTTGAGGAAAGCATTTCAGGATTGTTCTCCGTATAATGGACTTCAATGGGGATCGGCGGGCTGAAGGTTCAAATTGCAGTTTCAATGGAGCTTCAAAGGGCTCTACATAAACCCAGCCGAGGAATAAAGGTCTTCTCTAGCGAAATAATCGGTCATTTTCTCAAAAAATAAAAATGTATACTTTTTTTTTTAACCACAAATTCTCATCTCGCACTAGATCGACTACGTAGACTTGCATTACGTAGTCACGCTGGAACGGTCATGTGTGACGTAGGCAGAAGTACAGTACACATACGAGGTACACATAGTGCAAAATGGGCATTTGTTGTTAAAAAGTATATACATTTTTGTTTATTTTAGAAAATGACTGATTGCTTTACTAGACAAGACCCTTATTCCTCGACTGGGATTGTGTAGAGTCCTTTGAAGCTGCATTGAAATTGCAATTAGGACCTTCAACTCTGTAATCCCCATTGAAGTCCACTATATGGAGAAAATCCTGGAATGATTTCCTCAAAAACCTCTTTTCGACTAAAGAAAGGAAGGCAAGAATATTGTGGATGACATGGGGTTGAGTAAATTATCAGGAAATTTTAATTCAGGAGTGAACTAATCCTTTAAAAAGAGATGTTTCCTGAGCACCGAATTAGAACGATTACTGTTTTTACTGGATTTTGATCAAATAAAAGCAGCCTTGATAAGAATAAGAGACGTCTTTCAAAAACATATATTAGTGAAAACCATGGACATATAACTGTGTATGTATTTTAAATACATGCATTGCTTGCCATATATCTGATTGTTGTTTGACTTATGGGAAATACTAAGTAAATTGCAAGAAATTCGATAGATTTTGGATCAGTTTTCTCTCGCAACATGATATATTTATTCTTTAAAGCAAACAAGCTGTGGATCACTGCTATGACGTGATCCCTAGCTCACACACACACACACACACACACTCTGACACATACAACGTAATTAATCAGCCTGGTGGTCTTTAAGCGGGACTGAGCGGAATTGATGATGTCTTGTCTAATGACCACCAGATTAGAGAAGATTACATACACACACTTGTCATTTGTCTAAGAAACATTACCCTCTGAGTGCCCGCATGTGTGACAGAGAGAGAAACAGTCTATGTGTGTCAGTACGAGTGCGTCACAGTGTCGTCAGTGTGAGAGACATTTGTTTACGTGGATGTCTGCGTCATTATGGAAGGCAAACAATGTCAAGCTGCACACAGCAAAGAGCTCCAAGCGTACGACCCTGCTACCACCAGCCATGCACTGCAAAACATTCACTCCATGTATTTCAATTACGCATCTGCCAGAAACAGACAATCTGATTCAACAAGATTTAGATTTAAACAAATGGGAAATACAAATGGGCAAAACTAGCAGACTAATGGCAATACACCATGAATGTGCAAGCAAAACCACAAGCGTTATATGGATTTTTGTGCTTGAGATGGCATAAAACTAGATTGTTACAAAACATCAAGTAGCAGCAGTCGCTTTTGATGTTTCAAAGACAGTTTGATTGAATACAACCCTAAATTTCCTGGAATTAGGAGTTCAAATGAAAGAACAACACATGTGTGAGATGAAGGTGATGTGAGAGATGAGTAAAATCATGCAAGGTCTCTGAACTTTGGGTAGACGACACACCAACAGTGCCAGATTTACAAACCCTTGGTTTTCCTTGCATATTCCATCTGTCATTTTTGCTTGATATGGAATTACGGAGGTTAAATTGGTCTTTTATATACCTTAAAAATACTGTACACAGTTTAAGGCATAAAAGTGATGCATTAGCTTTTTAGCATTAGCATGAGCAATCTAGACAAACAATGTGAAACCTGTTCCAAAATATAGGCAGCAAGGCAACATCATATATGTATATCCTTGCTTTTGTATCAAACCAATCACAGAATGCTATACAATATAAGAAATGTTGACTAAAAATGTACTGAAACATGAAAAATAGTACAGTCTAATTAAAATTTCACTGTTTCACCCAACATCTGGATATACAGTCAAACCAAAAATGTAGACACCAGATATAATTTTAGATGTTTTCTTTTATTAGTGGCTGCAGGACACTATAGTTCATTTATGTAAGTGAGGATAGCAAAATAAAGTAAACTGTGACATATTATAGCCAAAAATTCTACACACAGTGGACTACCAGTTAAAAATTGATACACTGTAAAAAGGTTTTCACCAGTTTCAACTTAAAAACTTAAGTTTAGCAGCTGCCTTACAATTTTGAGTTAAATCAACTTAAGTAATTTCAACTCATTTTTATTGTAATAAGTTCAAATGACTTATAGTTTTAAGCTGACTTAACTTAAAATTTTAAGGCAGCTGCTGAACTTAGGTTTTTAAGTTGAATCTGGTGAAAACTTTTTACAATGTACAAATTTGGGACCAGAAATTTGATTTGATACTTTGACCTGACCAAATTTTGTTACATACCTTTCTATAGATGAATTTTGACAGTTTAACTCTGAGTGCTTGTCATATCTCAATACTATTTTCTAAACTATAGAGAATAAACTGTGATAATGAGAGAAATGTTTCAGGTGCCTCAATACATTTTGGTTTGACGTGTTTTTGCTTGTTATAGTATTGTTAGCTTAGTAACATGCTAACATTAAAATCTGTTGGAATCAAATGTGAATTCTGCCTTTTGCTTAATGCAGGAACACCATTTATTTGCTGTTTGATTACTTACAAGAATGTTTGACAGTTGGGATGTTGCCTTAAAAACTAGTTGCCTATGTTGGTAGTTGATAGTAAGGTTTTGGAACAGAGCTTTTGTGTTATGGTGAAAAGGTAAGCAAATCTGGCTTGTTGGTTAAAGGGGGAGGGTCTACAGGGGTGATGTCGTGCAAGGGGCGGGGTTGTTGTCGTGGGTACCAGTGCTGGGGCGGGGCCTGTGTCTTTGGGGCTGCTGGCTAGGTTGGTTTTGTTGTTAACCTGCAAGTGGGACGAGGAGCAGATCACACATTACCAAATATCACGCTGACGGGATCTACTGCATCACACTAGGGTTACAAAATTACACCAGACTGGGGACAAAAAGGAGTGTTGTGACAGGGCATCCACAAATAGAAATACACAGATATACTGACAAACACACATACGCATGAGGGAACTGATGATGGATGATCTGATGATCTAAAGATACAGCAACTCACACACAATGGTTACAAAAAATGTGCACATATATTGTGCCACAATTAAAAATAAAATTATTATAAAATTAAAGGTTTTTAATTAATTTATTGATTAATTATTTTCTGTTTTTGGCTTTAACTTTTTACACTTACAGTGGTGGCCAAAATTATTAGAACACTAGTATTTTAATCAGCTAAAAATAGTTTTAAGTCAGTTTTTTCTAGCTTTTGCTGTAGTGTAGTGTGTCAATATATCAGTTTACATTTCCACACATTAATTTTTCCAGAGTCAGAGATCTGGGGCCTCATTTATAAAGACTTGCGTAAAAACCATCCTTGATTTTATCTAAGAACTTTTCTGATTTGATCGTAAGAGCGATTCAGAAAAAATGAACGTACCACGAAATCCATGCGTACGCCAGTCATTCGGTTATAAATCACAAATGATCGTGGAATTGTGTGCAGCTGAATGTTCCGCCGTCGAAACGCCCCTGCTTAATTAATTAACATATAAAATGAGCTCATTCCTAAAGCAAAAACTCCGTGACAATGGCAAGTAAAAAGGAGCGCAAGAAATCAAATTATAGTGAGGCTGAACTATCTGCAATACCAGGCATTACCACAAGGAAACGGTCGTACGCCAAGCTGGAATCTGACGTGGAGATAAGTACTTTTCCACGTCAAAGACGGTTTTTATAAATCTGTACTTTGACGTGGATTTGATCGTACGAACACTCTAAGATCAAATCAGTGCGTAAGAAAGTTTTATAAATGAGGCCCCAGATCTCATCATCATCCAGTCTGTCTGGAATGACAAAGAAACGGAACAAACTGAGACAGACTAAATCCAGAAAAACTGAAGCAACGTCTCCCAGATTCTTCAAGAGACCTACCTGCAAAGCTACCTGAAAAACTATGTGCAAGTGCACCAAGAGCAAAAACTGCTTTAAACACAAATTTATAATTTAATTTAGTTAACAGAAGTTAATTGATAAAGACAATCTATTTATGACAGTATTTTTGACAGCATCCTCATTATACAGGATTTTTACAAAGGTGCCTAAAACTTTAACCGTACTGTAGCTCTGCATCTTGAAGATGTTCTGGATTTAGTCTGTCTCAGTTCTGTTTGTTCATGTCATGGCTGTTGTCAGACTCCCTGTGCAAACAAAAAAACTCACTGGATTGTTACAATGAATGGCAAAATTAATGTTAGGAAATGTAAACTGATATCTCCTACTGACACACTATAGCAAAAGATAGAAGTAACTGACTTAAAAACATTTTTAGTTAGTGAAAATACTAGTGTTCTAATAATTTTGGCCACCACTGTACCATATACCAAAATTGCACCCATTTACTTTCTTAATGCATGTTTCCAGTCTTACGTAAACGATTCATAAGTGCACATAATTAAAATAAAATAATAAAATTGCCCTCATAATCTTTAATCAAAAAGTCATAAATAGAATTTTCTTTTCTGTTGACATCACTTAGCCCAGTGGTCTACTGGATAATGTTAACCAAATTGCCAAATAGTTATTTAGGCAAAGTTACAGTTATTCTTTAAGCAAAAACGAAATTTTATTTCTGGTGTGTGACATTCACTTTTCATAATCCAATCAATTTCTGATGCTTAAAAAAAGTCCCATCACTATATATTTTCATGTGGAATATCTTGTTTAAAATGTCACATTATGAAAGTAAAATGGGTTGTGATTTCATGTGAATTCACAACATCAACAATATAATATATGCATATTTTAATAACATCCATTCTTAACTTATTTTTAAAAACTTATTTCTTAACTTATTTGCCCAATTATGTTACATTTTTATGTTACATAGCTTTGGTAAAATCTGATAAAGACATAAAAGACAAACCAACAACACATTTTTTTTTACTTGTATCGAAAACCTCTTATGAATTGTTTCAGATGGAATGATCAGAAAGTTAAATTCGAGATCAAAAAATAAAATGAGACAAGACTCAGGAACAAACATATTGGGGGAAAGTAGATGGGGCAAATTCACTATTTCAACACAAAAACCTGTCTGTATTTAAATTAAGTAATAGTCCTCTTTTCTACGTAAATTAGGATTATTTAGATTGCAATTTATTTCTAATGATCTGCACTCAGCATCAAATAGATGAACGGTGTCTGTACTTTTTACCTAATTTTCATTTGTTTTAGTGAATCCCTAAAAATCATTTTTAGTGAATTTCCCCCATA
This sequence comes from Garra rufa, assembly GCF_049309525.1. Lineage (NCBI taxonomy): Eukaryota > Metazoa > Chordata > Actinopteri > Cypriniformes > Cyprinidae > Garra > Garra rufa. The sequence goes on along the minus strand of NC_133366.1, from coordinate 42,518,786 downwards.
GTGCTTTAAGTAAAATTTAAAACAATGGAGTACACATATATATACATTCATATACATATTCAAAATAAAAGTGAGAATGATGGGTAATTCCATTTAATTTCCAGCAAATTCAGGGAATAAACTAAACTTAAAAAAAATTAACAACTGAAAGGTCCAAATCAGTTTTTATTGCTAAAATTTGATCTATCCCTAAATAAAACCTGAAAATTGGAATTGAAATGGAATTGATCAAAATGCCACACAGCACTCACTTATATATATTCTCTTATATTATACTCTTAACTATATTGTTGTAAAATTGGAAACTGATCCAATTAAAGACCTCAGAATTTCTGGAAAAACATCCAACAAACAAATGCAAACCTAAAGGATGCACAATGTTCTGCTGCAAGATTATTCTCAGGCTTTGCCAAGTATTCATGTTATTATACATCTTAGTTTTGCCAAAAGATGAAGAGGAAACAGATTTAACCCACCTTCACACCATCTGCCTTCTTGTTCAACAAGCTCTTGGCTGCTGTTGGGTGAAAAATAAAAGAAAACCATGATTATTTATGTATAATAACATTATAAATCCATGAAGGCACATGCAGCAGGCATTCTGGGATTATTGTTCTCCTTATTGTGTCACAAGACCCCGGGCAGGAGAAACAATTCACAGTCAAACAAATCATTCATTTTTAGGATAGGAACTCTTGGTACACAAATGCAAGGCTGAGGGATCCAAAAGATTAAACGCAGGACACAATTAAAACCAAAATAAGCAACTCTATTTTTAGAGGATGTGTGCTTGTGTTCAGAAATTATATACTGTACTAAGACTGTACTTTCATAGACTCTCATAAATATCTGAAAAAGTGACTTCTTGATCCTATGATCATATTAAAATGTACATTAAATAACAGAACTATCAGTATTTATTAATATTTTATCAATTAATATAATATTTCTTCACAATAGCATGCAAATATATTTTACAGCCTTTAAATATCTTGAGACAAAACTAAAAAAGAAGCACACACACTTGTCCTTAAAGAAAGAGTTGCTTTAGAATACAGTTTATCACAAGTTATATGCAGACGGCCATATACTTACACTTAAACTAAGCATTTCTATCATTCTGTTATAACATGTTTCCAACTATATTTTGGTAACAGCCATCATATGTAAATGCTAGGGATGTAACGGTATTGTAAATACCGTCGTACCGCAATAGCAAAAAATTTCGATACTACCGTGGTCGCATGACTCGATAAAACGATAGGTCTTCTGAGAAAAGTTTGCTCAGGCGAATGGAGCGAACGGGAGGTAGCGGGAACTACAATTCCCATCAGCCCAGGCGTGGCCATCATCCTTTGCGGTCTGTTGTAGCTACAGAGCGGAGCGCGGAGTGGAGCGGTGTGAGTTTGAATGGAGGGAGGAGCGGATTTTTGAAAAGTCGGAGCGTCATGGCTTTCAGTCGCTTCACCACCGCTCCATCATGAGAACAATTCATGCCAACGGTCCGTAATATAACTGCATATTAAGCAGGAATTCACATGCTAAACATATTTCGCTTGATAGAGATGGATCACTCAAATCAGAAATTATGTGAAGGCTATGATTACAGCAATGGACATCATATGAGCGGTAAATTATAGTTCACAAGTTTGTTCTTTCTAGATACTGGATATTTTCAGGTGAAAGCATCATTTAAACAGGTACAGCACTTATTCACACGCAATCACTCTGTTAATGCATTAAAACAAATGTAATGGTATCCGATTTCGAATGAGCAGAAATCTGTAAGAAATGCAGCGATCCCGAAGTAAAATAACTGACGAAAATGTATTTTTATTTTCATTACAAACTTTGCACTGCATAAAGCAGCAATTATACTTTAATGCTGATGTTATTAGCTTGGTATGTGTTAGGAACAAAGTTTGCACACTAGTGTTCCAAACTCTCTTGTTATTTTATTTTAATATTTTTTTATTTTAATATGTGTTATGAACAGGACCGTTATATTTCAAACATTAGGTTATTTCTGATTTTTTTTTGACGCGGAGCGAAGGCGGAGCGGTGTTTCTGATATCAGTGAGCGAGGAGTGGAGCAGGAGTGGAAAATTGTGAACCCGGAGCGATTATTAAATGCACAGAGCGCGGAGGGGAAATTGTTGCCGCTCCACTCCGCTCACATACTCTGGTCCCAAGTGAGAGGTTTTTTTTTCTGTTGCAGGGGAAATTGTAAATGCCCAGAGATCCAAACTTTTACCACATAATGTTAATATGCTAAGTGTGTGAGTGAATAAAGTGAGTGTTCTCAAATACTCATTCAGCACATGGGCCAGCTGCAATAAGTAGGCTGCTATTTAATTTTTTTCTGAGTTTTCAAGAAAACTAAATTGAAACTTATTTTTTTTTACATGGTTTAATAATTTTTTGTTAATATTGAAGTTCCTGTTTCACAGTGATAGATGGCTAATTTGTATGCCATTGATATGTTCAGTGTTCATGTAAACTGGCACTTTTTTCGAGTCTCTTCATTAGTTTTGTTTTTCCTGTAAATGATTCAATAAATACCGTACCGTGACATTCATATCGAGGTATTACCGTATCGTGAAGTTTTGATACCGTTACATCCCTAGTAAATGCTAAACCTCTAAATTATACCTTATATTTAAATATAACATTCCAGGATGAACATATCCAGATGAAAATAAGCAAGCATTCAAAATACTTCTTCTATGAGCAAGACAGAAAACATTTACACTCCCAGTAACTCTAATTATTATATTGTGATTACATTCATAAAGTACTTGTTTTTGTTATATTACTGAATATTTGCAGTTTTGCATGAAAGTTCAAATGTAAGTTCATGTAAGTTCAAGACTAAATGTTAGTTGACGTTATGAATGTAATCTGTTTGATTCCATGCAAACAAGGGTAATTAGTATCTCAGAGTAACAGGGAAGTGTGTCAAACAAGCAAACCAGCTCACTGGTTAGAGTAAAAACACATCCCCTTCTTATGTCCAATCAGACTCTTACCTCACGGGACAACACAGGACCCCCCCAAAAAGAGATAAAGCAATGATAAACAGGAAAGAAATGTTAAAGAAAATGTCTGAAAAGGTGTACTTCACCACCTTACTTTAAAAACAGCCTATGTCCAAAAAAAGTTAAATAATAATAACCAACAAATTAACTGTAAAATAACAAGATTAATGAAAAAATAGCATTATGTTCATATAAGAAGATAAAGAAGGGAGTTTAATAAACACACACACACACACACACACACATTCATACATACAGGTCAGCAGAGCCAGACATACCTGAGAAGTTTCTTGTGACCAGGAGAGTGGTCAAAATTGCACCCTAGTTGCAAGAAGTTTTGGAAATAAAAGAAAAGGAAAAAACAACAAGCAAGAGAGAAATGAAAGAAAGAATAGTACAGAAGCAGACGCAACTGCAGGAGCAATGTATACCCTCATTTTTATAATGTATGTGGAGGATGTCTAATTTCCTACAATATTTTGTCAGCTTTGCAAATAATCATTGCATTCTTGGAGTTTTGGGAAATCATAAATAAAGAAACAACTGAAGTACACACAATACCACAGTTACTTGTTAAAATAAGTAATTAGTGCTACATTTATGGCGAATACAATTGCAAACTTTCCCTTCCTCGCAACATCACTTGGCTGGTTGCCTTTGTGGTAGATTTATCAAATCTAACTAAATTACTTTCAATAGTAATTGACGAATGTAACAAAATTACATTAGAAATGATTATCCTTATGGGACAATAAAGATTCTATTATTAATCATTACATTTCTTGCAAGCAGCATGGTGGTACAGAGCCTTGCAAAAGTATTCATACCCCTTAATTTTATGTTTTATGTTGCAGCCTTATGTCAAACTGCTTTAAATATTCCACATCAATATACACTTCATACACCATAATGACAAAGCAAAAAAAAAAAAAAAAAACAGGTTTGTACCAACTTTGCACATTTATTAGAAATAAAAAAACTGAAATGATTCCATTTCATAAGTATTAATACCCTTCTCTGGGGCACTTGAAATTTAGCTCAGGAGTGTTCATAGCACTTGTAGACGTCACTATAATTTGAGTGGAGTTTACCTGTGGCAAATTCATTTGAATGGGTAAGATTTGGAAAGGCACACGCCTCGCAATAAAAGGTCTAACAGCTGAAAATGCATATCAGAGCAAAAACCAAGACCTGAGGTCAAAAAAACTGCTTGTAGAGCTCAGAGACATCATTGTGTCAAGCCACGCATCTGGGGAAGCGTTTCAAAAAAATTGGCTGCATTGAAGGTTCACAGAAGCATGTAGTCTCTGTTATTTATAATGGAAGACGTTTGGAACAACTAAAAATCTTCCTAGAGCTCTTCCTAGAGCAAACTGAGCATTTGCTGGAGAAGGGTGTTGGTTAGACTGGTAACCAAGAAGCCGATGGTCACTCTAGTTGAGATCCATGATCATATATGCAGATGGGAGAAACTTACAGAAGGACAAACATCACTGCACCAATCCAGGCTTTATGGCGGTGTGGCTAAACTCAATCCTCTTCTCAGTGAAGACGAACAACAAAGCACCTACTGTATAGAACTGAGGGACTCGTCAAAGTAGAAGGAAAGCTCAATACAGCAAAATATGGAGATAGCTATAATGAAAACCCACTTAAAAGCAGTTAAGGTTCATCTTCCAGCAGGGCAATGATCCTAAGCACACAGCAAGAGTGGCTTATAGACAACTCTGTGAATGTCCTTGAGTGGCCTGAAAGAAACCTGGAGAAATCTGAAAATGTCTACCATCCCCCATCCAAGATGACAGAGTTTGAGAGGTGAGGAGAAGAATGGCAGATAATTGCCAAATGCAGATGTGCAAAGCTTGTTGGCTTGTAAAGGTGCTTCAACTAAGTAACACATTAAGGGTATGAATACTTATGCAATGTACTTATTTCAGTTAATTTTAATAAATTTGCAATTTAAAAAAAAAGCAGTTTAACATAAGGCTGCAAGGGTTTGAATACTTTCGCAAGGCACTGTAAATGCACAGTTTGTGAAACTCGTAAGTAAACTTAAGGTGTGAAAAAGCTGAAGATTGGTCGTTTATGTGTTTAAAGAAAGTTAGACCAAAACTAACCTTGAGTTTCCTTCTGGCATTGAATTTCTTCAAGCACTCCACGGTTTCCTGTCTGTGCATCATGGAGGCTACGGTGGAGCGTTGCTACCGAAAGAGAAAGACAGACAGAATGATTACAAATCATTAGTGAGGATTAGAAAATTCTTTCGTTGTATATAAAGAAGCATGCATGTTAGTGTGTGAGTTGAAACACATACGCAGATCCAGGGGTGTTTGAGGGCTTCAGCAGCTGTGATGCGTTTGGAAGGATTGATAGTCAACATCTTATTAATCAGATCTTTAGCTTCAGGGGTCACTGTGTCCCACTCAGGAGAAGGAAACTACATACAAACAAAAGATACAACACAATAATCCATCATTTAATCATTTTTGCATTCATTTGTAAGCCAAGGAAGTGAAGATGACATCAATTTATCATCAGAGTTATTAGCAATATCATCAGATGTCGCATTTGCAGTTGTAATAGCTTTAAAAATCTCGTAGTAAACACTGTGCAGAAAAATCATTGGAAATTCAGACTCACGTCATAGGCACCGGCCTTAATCTGCTGATAGAGGCGATGCTGGTCTTCGTCCCAAAATGGTGGATATCCAACCAGCAGAATGTAGAGAATCACACCTGTGAAACACATTCAGAGGAATATTTTTCAAACAATTTCTTGAACTAATCTGGACATAAATTTGGCTAGGATGTCTGTACTTAAGCAATTATATTCAAACGGTGGAATCAAATGAACATGGTACCGTAGTACTACTATGTTTTGGGAACATCCACTATAGTAATGTTGCTTTTAACTTACCTGATCTAATGACGAAAATGTACCTGTGGGAACTTTTCGCAAAATGCTAAATACGTACCAATAAGTACACATCACTGCAGTTTCCAACAGAAATGAACACTAGAGGCAGTAAAACAACAAGCACTTGTAATCATTTTAATACAGTTATGATTACAGCTCCATATTCTCCCTTTCTAGATGTTTTCCAAGCTTGCTCTGAAGCTCATCTGGCACAGAATTGGACTAAGATGCAGAATCCTTGGGTAAGAATCCAATGAAAAACATGACTCATGATGAAAGAGCTAAAAAAATGAGAGATCAAAAAGCTAAAACGGCATGCTTGCAATTGCGTTTTTACGTCACATTCGCTTTTGTTCATACTATCGGGTAGGTTTAGGTCAGGGTTGCCAGGTTTTCACAGCAAAACCCACCCAAACTCAAAAGTAGCGCAATCGCGTTCCAAGGGGTAAAATACATGTTTTTTTATGAGGTTTGCCTGGTAAAATTTGCATTCCAGGGGCTAAATATCACATTATTGTTGTCACTTCAACCCACGGACAGTGTAGTTCAAATGGTACATTATTTTAAAACATCATGGAGCATTAGAAGTTATAGCGCCACTTAAAGGGCATTTCAAGTCAGAACTGCAGTGACACATACAAAACCAACGTCACATAAAACGTACCTTATATACGTTCATCTGTTAAGGGAAAAAAACTTGTTTAGCACCACTCAGTGGACATTTCACATCGAATATGTCACGAAACGTACATGGCGGTATGTATTTCGCATCTTGCAAAAAAGTTCCCACAGGTACATTTTCACTATGACATCAGCTTTTAACTTAATTATAATTCAGTACCATTCAGAATGAATCTCAAAGCACCATGGGATTACCATCTTTTTTAAGTGGAAAGAACTTCCTGATGGGGAATTTGAAAAATTATGCAATCATTTTTACATCAAGGCTAAAATGAAACATTCATCCGACTGCTTGAATTGGACTAACTAGTTTTAAGCCTAAAAACAGAAAGACAATTTACCAGGGACACTCCATTTAGCTGATTAGATTCGATGCTGCTTAAAAACTCAGGCTGCAATAATTTAATAATCGGTTAATGAGCTTCAACAGTGACATCCATCACACTGACTCTCATACGAGCCTGATATTTTTGTGACTCATTCATCCCTTACCGCAGGCCCACATGTCCACTGGTTTGCCATAAGGATCTTTCCTCAAGACCTCTGGGGACAGGTACCCTGGAGTACCAGCAAAACCTGAACAGAGAAAGTGCTTTAGAGAAAAGTTGCTACAGTATTTTATCATTATTGTTTGGAATATTAAAAAGTGCAGTTAGCCCAGTCGGCATGCAAAAGCTTAGTCATGCAAAAATGTTACTAATGAAGCAGTGTTCCCTATAAAATTCAGTTTTTGCAGCCTTGACTGGTCCTAATTATGTACTAAACAAAACAGAACTATTTTGTAGCAAACTTGTTTTTAATTAAAGGTGCCATAGAATGCATTGATACAATATTTTAAATTGTTCTCTAATATCTACATAGAGGGTATATGGCTTAGGTAAGGGCAAAAATTCTCCAGAAACGGTTTTACAGGTCCATTTACAACCCTAGGATTTGTCCCTAGAATGAAATGGTCTGTTATTACCTTATTTAGAAGGTTCCTGAATAATAATAAGGAGCTCACAGAGCGGCCCGCTCTCACAAAGCAGGATGGAAACACGTGGAGGAAAATATATATTTAATTACGGAGCTCAAGTCGCTATTAATATGAGGGGCATTGAAACTGCTGTTTTGAATGCACAATAACTTTTTAGTTTCACTTTTGAGATTGGCGATTGCATGTGCTCTGTGTAACGTTATACTACAGCGGCAGTACTTACCACATTTGACAAGTTTAGATGCTGTCAGTGATAATCAGGATCTGAAAATCATTCGCCATTGTCCGCGCAGTCATCTCTCCTTACTCTGTTTATGTGGTAAGTGCAATCTTATGTACTGCAATGTAACAGGCTAGCGCTAGCAAGAAGCTAACCGTGTCCCTTCAGTGGCTCGCCTTATTTTATTAGATCGCCTTCTTTGTTTTCCGTGCCTTTCTGAGTACAAACACCAACCATCCCTGCACTTAACATCTCCTGCACAACCTGAAACATAACATTTATGCAGAACTTCTGATGATTCGGCTATGCAAATGTTGGGGGCGTAACTATTAACGATTGTGACTGTTGCATAATAGTTGCTGTTACGTTAGGAATTACCTATTTTTTGTGGTCTTTTGCAAACACCAGATTTATATAAGGAGGAAACGATGGTGTTTAAGACTCACGGTATGTCATGTCCATGTACAGAACTGTTATTGTTCAACTATGCCAAGGTACATACAGTCTTCCATTCTATGGCACCTTTAAATACTCTTAATTACAAAAATACTCCTAAATGCGGACTATTCAAAAGTTTAGATTTTTTAATGTTGTTGAACTCTTGAATACTTACCAAACCATGCCTGCTGATCACCCTGGACCTCTATGGCCAAACCAAAGTCAGCAAGCTTAACTGCTGCCCCCTTCATCTTACTGGCCAACAGCAAATTCTCAGGCTTTAGGAACAGCACACAGACACACAAGCATATCACTAAATGGTCTTAATTCTCCCTTAGGTAATGACTTTTCTAAAAGCAGCTATTTATTGAATAACAGTTTTTTTTAACAGCAGCCATGCGCTGATGACTCACTCCTCCTCAGTAGGTTGAAAGACATTTTGGCCAAAGAACAAAAAAGCTAAATCTGTCAAAGCCTGAATTGTATCTGCACAAATGTGGATTGATTTCCACTAACTAAAAGGCTTTGTGAACATTTCAGTGGACCAGAGGATAAAATATTCGATTCTCAGACACAGCAAGGCTATTTTCTGTTAGACAATACGAGATCCGGCTACGTCAGACTGTGCTAAATTTGGCACTGGACTGTGCTACATTGAGCACCACTGTCTGGAGAAGCAAAAGTGTGTGTGTGTGTGTGTGTGTGTGTGTGTGTGTGTGTGTGTGTGTGTGTGTGTGTGTGTGTGTGTGTGTGTGGGCATGTTTTTGTGACATATCAGGACACAAATGTGTGTAATAACATGGGTATGACATAGGTATTACAAGGAGAGGGTGACTTATGAGGACATTGCCCATGTCCCCACTTTTCAAAAGGCTTATAAATCATACAGAATACGTTTTTTTGAGAATGTAAAGATATGCACAGTCTCCTGTGAGGGCTAGGTTTAGGTGTAGGGAAGGTGTAGGGTGATAGAAAGTACGGTTTGTACAGTATAAAAACCATTACGTCTATGGAATGTCCCCACATTTCACAAAAACAAACATGTGTGTGTGTGTATGTGTGTGTGTGTGTGTGTGTGTGTGTGTCCTGACCTTCAGATCCCTGTGGACGATCCCATTAACATGGCAGTGATGAACGCTCTCCAAAATCTGCTGAATGCAGTGACTAAGAAAGAGAAAGGTAAGACAGAGGGTAAGCATGACAAAGGAACACAAGTAAAAATCAAGCAACATAATCAGTAAAAAGAGAGAACTCAAACAGAGATAATAGGGACTTTAATGCACTTGTGGAGGACTGTGCATAGAATTATACATTCATGAATGCATGCCGTCATTAATCATCTATAAATAACATGCTGCACACTTTCTTGTCCATCCCTAAGACACACATGCACATTTTCCTTTACACATGCAAAATTACACTTGAGGAGGCGAGGCTGTAAAGGGAAGCAGTGTATAATTTATCATCCGTATAAATAACTCGCACACAGAGAAACAGGCCCACATAAGAGTCATGTGACCTGAAAGAACTGTCTGTAAGCACATTTTATGTAGAACAAACCTGACGTTAATGAATGTTCTAATGTGCTGCTGTTACAATATGTCTGTCTGAATGTTCTTACCTGGCATCAGCCTCACTGTAGTACTCTCTCGCCACAATGTCTTCGAACAGCTCACCTCCAGTAACCCTGAGGTCAAAGGTCAAAGTTCAAAATCACCATAGAATTGATGCATGATTTCATAAAAGCAATGTACAGTAATTTCTAAATATGTTGAATTCCTGGTGAAATGCTTTTCTAGCCTGAAAGTCCTGAAGTCAGATTCACCAATCAGAGAAGTCACTGTTACCATGGAAACGGCAATTACCATAATCCCCACAGTAGGAGAGTTTTTGCAAGATACTGGTGGATAGTTAGACTGTAGAGTGGAGTAACAATAGACAGTATGATGGGGGGAGGGGGGTAGACAGACCATTATGGTGACACTCAATATGGAGGCTGTAGGAGGACCTTTTCGATCAAAAAAGCACACTGATTGAAGCAATACATCCCTTGTGAAAAAAGAAGTGTGGAAAAAGTATGTCACAGAAATAATATATTTAAATATTATGAACTAAGTCTGATGTTATCAGACACTTAAAGGTCCCATATTGTCAAAATCGAAATTTACTGGCTTTTTTCATGATAACTGAGGTCTAGGGGCTATGTAACTACCATATGAGTTTCAAAACAGTCAATCCACAGTAAACTGCACACAGCCTGCTTAAAGTAGCTGTTCATTTTCACGAGCCACTGTGACTTCCGTAACGATGTGACGTCCGATCTACTCAGTCACCGCCTTCAGTCACCACCTGAGCACCAATCACGTCCCACCCTCCTTTTGTCAAAACCCCAGACAATATCGTGTCCATAACATTGCTAAGCAACAACAACACGAAAACAAGTGGAGAAAACCCTGTTCAGTCGATAGATGTCGAAACTACATCATTGCACAGGCTTCAGAACAACGTGAATATAAGAGACCAGTGGCACGTTAACTTCAGCCTCTTTCACGCAGCGATTCCGGTAAATACACGGATAATGTGTCCCATGATTTGTTCCGGAGTTGTTTGATTTGGTTCATTCACAGTTGTTTTCCGGAATCTGTGCGTGCTTTGCACACAACCCATAAAGACATGTGACATTTGGATGTGAGATGTAATGCAACGCGTACGTTTCACTAAACTGAAACTAACCTGAACAAACTGTGCTTCAGCGCTGATAGTGAGGAGCTGGCTCTGCCCGATCGCCGCTTCATTCCACTTTGAACGTATTTTTTCGTTGTGAAGAGTCATCACTACAACACTGCCTTTATGGTTCTGGCTTTTGTTCACACAGCGCTCGTTCCCGTAATTTTCCAGAATCAGCGCGCATTGTGAAAGGGGCTTTACTGAAGCAACAGTTATGTAGCTTACTGCATTCGGTGTTTGAAAAAGAAAAAACATTGATGCTCATTCTGAAATATCCTGTTGAGTATCAGCAGGCTATGCTCTCTCTATGGCTCTGGGCTCGGCTAAAGCATACATGACTGTAGTTAACTGTGGTTGGCCTGGCTGTGCGTCACTCAGAAAACAACAGGCCAATCAGAAGAGGCTCATGAATATTAATTAGATGGGCCAAAATCGACCTGTTTTTGACAGAGCTCCTAAAAAAGGAGCTGCAAAAATATATTGAGATGGATTTTGGCACTTACATCGCAAATATATATTCTTAAGGACATCAACAACTAAAATAAACCTCCAGAAATGTGTACAATATGGGACCTTTAATTGACCCTTCACAGGAGTTCGATTGACGGGTGATCTGACCAATCATAATGCTTAATCTGCCCTTTTTGTCCGAGAAACAAACCAGACAGGAGAGTCGATTAATGTTGGTAGACGCAAACTTGAAAAATAGTATGTATTAACACCTTTCTGCAGTTGAAACAACTTTTGATGTTCTTTCATGTGTATTATGTGCTGTAACTAGTAAAAAGTAAGAGATGATTGGTTCATGTGCCACTTTAACTGAGGCACTAGTGATCTGTCACGACACATGAAAGAGCCACAAAACGGTGGCAACATTTGAAAGCTGAGACTTTGCATCATACCAAAAGTAATCTGCTTTGTCTTGTCTGTCGGTGTTCCTCTGTTCCTCTTTGCTTTGTGATTTGTTTTTCACTGCGTGAGAACATGATGTGTGGGACAGAGCAACAGTAACAAAAGGGGACGGGTCTTTGCGAAGAGTCAATTGCATGTTTTTGCATGTTATTGTTCATTTTATGCATTTAAATATGTCCCTGGACCACAAAACCAGTCATAAGGGTCTTTTTTACTGAACTGAGATTTATACAACATCTCAGCTGAATAAATATAGATATATATATTATATATAATAGATATTTGTGAAATACAACTATTTCAAAATCTGAAATCTGAGGGTGCAAACAAATCTAAATATTGAGAAAATCACCTTTAAAGTTGTCCAAATGAAGTTCTTAGCAATGCATATTACTAATCAAAAATTATGTTTCAATACATTTACGGTAGGAAATTTACAAAATATCTTCATGGAACATGATTTTTTCTTAATATCCTAATGATTTTTGGCAAAAAAGAAAAATGGATCATTTTGACCCATACAATGTATGTTTTGGCTATTGCTACAAATATACATGTGCTACTTAAATATTTGTAATTACACATTTGTATAGTAATTAGGAACAATTTAGTATATTTAAATTAATTTAACTTTAAAATTACAGTTAAAATTATAATTGCTTTAGTATGCCAGTCAACACATCAAAATAAGCGTTTTTTTTTAAAGCCTGACAAAAGATTATTAAAACAATATTTAGAATGTGTTTTTAAGTAAAACTTTTAAATTTGACAATATTACAAATAGCTCAAGTTCAAATGTGTACTTAAGTGTGTTAGGAAACAGTCTCTCCACGAGTAAGTGGCCGTTAATTTTATTAATATTGTATTATCCGCAAGTATTTTTTTTTTTTTTAAATACATATAGTTTTAAGAATTAAAGTGCATTACATAAGTACAAAAATTACGTGCCCCCTCTTTTTTTTCACAAGGAATTGCCTGGTCTTTGTATTCTACAACTTGCATTTACGTTTCACCTACCTGATAAAATATAAGTTTTTAGTATGATTTGATTTAGAGAAGCAACCATTTTAAATAAACGCCATTTTTTTTTTACATCATTTGTAATAAAAGCAACAGATTTGCTATTAAGGACCACCTTTCTAAGCTTACCTAATATGTTATAGCCTACCCTGGCTCATTGGAAATACGTGTCTATATATACCTCTTCAAAACTGAAAAAATTACTTATAAGTACGAACCGATACTTTTCAACATTGTCGTCACATATACAGCTTCATATGCACAAGTTTTCTAATTCAGTAGGTTTGCTTCTGTGGCTATACGGCGTTGCACTTAAGAGATAAAGAGCTCCAGTACGAGCCCCTTGAAACTACGGTTCGACAAAACAGCTCAGAAGTTAAAATAGCACGGCTACATCAATGAATGTGTTTTTATATCACTTTTGCATTTGTTAACACTATTAAGTAGGTTTAGAGTTGGGTATGGTGTAGGGAATAGGCCTATATCCAACACGACAGAGCATTAACATTTAGCGACACTCCCCAGATGTTTGAATTCTGAACAGCCGCAATACATACCTTAAGCAGCATAATAAAAAAAACACAACAACCTTCCGCAGAGCATGCAGTAAGATATGTAATATGCAGAAATGTATATAAAGGCACTTATTTTCATGAGCCATTTTGACAAACCTGACTGATTCAATTACGTATTTCAACAGTGCTTTATTTGATGAGTAGTTCATGCTTGTTTTCCTTAAAATTTTGTGAATGTTGTTATATTTGTGTAACATTGAGCTGTTTGGTGCTTCTGGAAGCTATAATCTAATGATAAAGTGAGCTGTATTGGTGGGCTCTGTGCAAAAACTAAACCATAAATCAACACACTAAGAAAAATCAACACAAAATCTAACAGTATTCAAAAATAGCAGTGCAAGCAGTCATACTGTGTGAATCTGGGTCACAAACAGTTGAATATTACTGAATATGACAGCTTGTGTGTCGCTTCTTGTTTTTCTGCACTTGTATGTCCTTGTGTTCTCCTCTCTGTTTGTCTGCCTTTCTCCCATCAGCCACATCAGCTGCTAGCAAAACTACATCATAAGCCATTTACGACAGAAGACATTTTTTGATGTCATGCAGACAGGAGTCAGCACAATCCACTGGTCTGCTCTATTTCAAAGCCAACATTCACACAGTCACTTTTTAGGACTGACAAACAGGTGTGACACTTGAATTGTCCCGTTCATACAATAATATATTATACCAGTCAAAAGTTTATTAATAATAATAATGATTTTAAAGTATTTTCAAAGATGCTCACCAAGGCTGCATTTATTTGATCAAAAATGCAGTAAAAACCGTAACACTGTGAAATTTTATTACAACTTAAAATAACTGTTTTCTATTTGAATATATTACAAAATGTAATTTATTCCTGTGATGGCAAAGCTGAATTTTCAGCATTATTGCTCCAGTTTTCACTGTCACATGATCAATATTTTAGATACACTAGCATTCGAAAGTTTGGGCTAAGAAAGATTTTAATATTTTTATTTAACAAGGACAGATTAAATTAAAAAAAAAAAGTAGGGCTGCCACTAACAACTATTTTTATATCGATTAATCTATCGACTAATTTATCGATTAATCTAAACGAATAATTTCCCACAAAAAAATCTACAAATCAATTAATTGCAGATGTTTTTGATTATTAAATGTTAATGGAGCCATTAAAGTAATGCAAAATAATTTGGTAAAAATAAAACTGTAAAACTCAATTAATTAGACAGGCTTTTTGATAAAAAAAAAGTATAATAATAATAATAATTAGTTCAAATAAATAAAAAAAACAAAAGCAAGAAATCATAAGGGTTTATTGCACAAAACTGTTGAAATACATAATGTATTATGAACAACAGAGCTAATGTAATGTACATTACGCGTTACAACAAAGGCCTGCAGAGGGCGCCAACAGCCTGACGATTGTTTTATATATTACTGGTGATCTAATCCTTGTTTAATATTGATTAAACAACATTTAATTCAAATGTCCACTTAATCTTTAATATTTGGCCATATCTTTACCACAGAAATGCTATAGCCACAGTAATTTAATAAATATGTGGACATCAAAACGTGTAAAATCATAGTGAGGGTTTAAACTTTTATTTTGAAATCGCGATTAACACTTCTCCTGAGTTTCCATAGGTTTATAAATGATTTACCTTACAAATCAGATGAAATGGCTCACGTTGCGTTCCTACATGAACGTTATAATAAACCCAAACTCAAACAACATGCAGAGATGGAGTTTGACTCTCCTCCGTGAAATGCGCCACTTCCGGTATTTTGCCGGTTAGTCGATGAGGGCAAAATGAAATTGAGGATTTTAAAAAATCGAATAGTCGATTAGAATCAAGGAATCGCGACAGCCATAAACAAAAGTGACATTAAAGATGTCACTTATAATAAAGATTTCTATTTTAAAAAATGCTCTTAATTGAACTTTCTGAAAAAAATGTAGGCTATCACTGTTTCCACAAAAATATTAAGCTGCAAAAACTGTTTTTAAAGGAACCGTATGTTGGATTGTGGCCAAAACTGGTACTGCAATCACTTTCAAAATACTGTAGAACGGTGTATCCCCTCCCGTTCCCCCCTGACTCTAGGTTGCCAGCTAAGCTGCAGGATCCAGCAGGAACGTAGGCTACTACAAGGAGCTTCCAATGGCAAGTGACGAGTCCTACGCAGTAATTTTTTTTCATCTGTTAATTATGTTTATGCTTCACGAGAGATGTTTTGCGAAGTAATTATGTATCGCAAAAATTAACTAATGGCGATTAGCCAAATATTTCGTAAAGATGTACTGTAATACCACATTTCAGTCGGAACATAGATTGTTTTCATACCCTGCTAGTGGTGCGATATAACGCTTTTTATGAACGCATTTAGTACTGCCGACCGTGGAAAATCCACTGTGTACGGAAGCAAAGTTAGCCAAACATAGATGAATCTTACCTGTCCAGGATAAAATTAGCAACGTTGGCGTCTGTCTTCAAATTCGTCTCTGTTTTCAGCCGTCTCCATCTTTCAAAGGCATCTCCTATACAAATCCATGTTTTATTTCGGACTTTGTCACGACGTATTTCGGATTCATAACGAGGCTTTTAGGTTTCGTAACGTTATACATGTTTTATCTGACACGTTCGTAGCTACAGCTGTAACTAGAGCAGAGCTGGCAACCCGGATGATGAAACTCTACTGACTTCGTGATTAGTCGATAGCTGGAGGGTGGAGCTTCAGACCAAAACACAAAATGACAACAATAACATCAGTTGAGGGCTGCAACTTTCACTTTTAAATGACAATATCCTGGCCGGACCACTGTTGTCAGTGATATAAGTATTTGAAAATGAACATGATTTCCTAATGTCTAGTGACATGTCAGGGCCATTTTATGATTAACTGAAATAAATTTCTTACATACGGTTCCTTTAACATTCATATTAATTAGAATCATTATTAATAAGTGATCGCCAATAATAATTGAGCACCAAATCCATTTTTAGTTATGTAATTTCATTTTAAAATAAATAATTGAAAACAGATCTTTTAAATTGTAACAATATTTCACACTATAGCGTTTTTTACCATATTTCTCAAATAAATAAGCATAAAAGAACTTTTGACAGGTCGGGTATATCATATCTTGGTTGTCATGTTAGTTTATTATCAAACTGTTTGTGAATGAAACTATTGAATACTCCACAACAGGACTGACGCCTGTAGTAGCTGCAGTGTGAACGTAGCCGAAAAATAAAATGTATTCTGCAAGTCAGTTCTATAAAGCAGAGCTGAAAGTGGGCTCACTGACTCACTGGTTTGCCGAAGGCAGCCCTCTGGGCACTGTCCTGCTATCACATAAATATCAGTAGCACTTTGTAAATGGGGCAGTCTAATACTATCCACACAGACTCTGAGAAAGCAAAGATAGAAAAGACAGCGTGGAGAACTGTGGAGAAAAAGAGCATATTAAGTTAATATATATACTTACAGATCAAAAACTAGGTAATGGAAGCCCTCCTCCGATATGCTGTCATGGAGTCGAACTACAAAGAGAATTTTTCTCGGTCATTTCCTCATCTTTAGTTACCATTAGGTAATACAAATCTTTAGTAAAACATCTGAGTCCATTACCAATATTCGGGTGTTTCAAGAGACGGCAAATCCTGGCCTCTCTCTCCAGCTTCTGGTGGTCTGAAACAGATTCCAAAACACAATTTGTTGAGACTACAGCTGATATACTGGACAATATTGACCCATTAGATATAGCAGGCAGATCTGTTACTGAAACTGTGACTTTTCATGTCAAGTGAGAGACTGCAGATCTTTAAATCACCACCAGAGGACAGTGTTTTGATGCCTGTGAGGGTGTATGCAGGGCAGATGGCACCCTGACCTGCAGAAAACTATAAATAACCACATGCGCTCTTCTCGCTTCTGTACTAATCTGATATAAAAAAACATGCTAAACTTAACTCGCAATCAGAAAAAACACAATTCTCCAAAGAATCATCTGACACGATTCAGGATTCAGAATATCTGACGTCAGTCAAAAACGTTTAACAAGCCATTAAGGCACAGTTACAGGGGAAGACAAATTAATAAAGCACACTTTCTTTTAGAAATCTTCCTTAATGCACAGAAAAAAAACTGTCTGCAGTATGCAAGTAGGACCTCATTAAATGTTAAATGCTAAATTCATAGCAGAAAGGCTTATTTTGCATGTATAATTCATTTTTGTGTAAAAAGTCTGATTAAATAACGAGTTAAAAGGATAGTTCACCCAAAAATGAAAATGTTATCATCATTTACACTGAGCACAAAAGAAGCTATTTTGAAGTATGTTGGTAACCAAACAGTTGATGGTAGCCATTGACTTCCATAGTTTTTATTTCTCATACTATGGAAGTCAATGGCTACTGTCAATAGTTTGGTTACCAACACTCTTTAAAATTGCTTCTTTTGTGCTCAACAGAAGAAAAAGACCCATATGGGTTTGGAACAACTTGAGGGTAAGTAAAAGATATCAGAATTTTAATTTTGGGTGAAAAAACACACGCTTTAAAAAGAGAAAGATATGTGTTATGTTGAAAAATGAAAGATTGACAAAATACATGAATACTGCTCATTTTAACAGAAGCCATTTAGGTATTTTGTTCACAGTACGCATAAAATACTGCTAAAATAGCATGAGATGCATGCCAGTATGCAAATCCGCACGTAGCTAACTAAAAAATCGCAGCTGATTCATTGTGAAATGAAGCCTGGTGAATCATATGAAAACATGATTCATTTGAATTTGAATTGAGATCATAAATGAATAGCTCATGTCTGTTCAGCCTTAGGCCACATTCAGCTCCTTCCCTCATTTTTGTTCAGATGGAGGGAATAAATTAAGTTGTGAAGAGGACGAGGGGGATGAGGCATGCACATTAGCTCAAACTCCGTTCCCTATTTTTATGGAATAAGATCAGTTTATGTCAGTTTATCGTAATTCTCTCTTTCTATCACTAATAAACTCCCCCCACCCCCAGCTCCACAGGTAGTCCACCTGCCAACCGGCCAGACATCTGTTGTCTAGCAACTCCTCCACCAATCAGAACGCAAAGGCCTCTCTTCCTCTCTGCAGTGGAACCAGCCCTGCATGCAAATAGCAGAACCCTCTGGATCCCACAGAACCCAAGCAATTAATGCACAACTCTCAAAGTTCAGCACTAAAGTTTTAACACCTCATTCAAATGAGACTGCAGGCAGTAAATAGTTCTTAACAATACCACCATATCATGATTACACAACTGCTAGTTACATATTTCTCACATCATGTATTCAAAAATACAAAAAACAAAAATCTTTCAGCACATGAATTAGGCGCAGATAAATATATGAATCCCAAGACGTGCTTAGATCTACACTGAAGCAGATGGCTGATTCATACTGAACAATATTGGTGCTGTTAATCTGGCTTTGGACCAAGAACAAACACCATCATAAATTACACTTTTATTATTGGACAACAGCAATGAAACAATTAATGCAGGAGAGCAGAATTATGGATTTTTGCATTAATGTCGTAAATATAATAAATAGAGAGGGAAATCTATTATACAAATATCTCAAATACGATAAACGAGGGGAAAACAAGGGAAAATGTGGTCATAATTGTATAACTGTCTATATGATGTACATTTGTGCGAGGCTATTAATTGTAGCATCAGTTTTGAGGTAATAGGAAACCATACACCAAGGGCTGAATGTCAGTATATTTGTGGATTCTAGCATTTGTACATGGCCTTTTTATACAGAACTGTACACTGAATTAGTCTGGTCAGTAGTAGAGCAGTGTGTGCACTATATATACAGTATGTGTAAAATGCAGTCCGGTCAGTAGCAGGAAAAGGCCTAAATTTGACAGTCCCGCCTCCTCCCCTCTTTTCTATGCTGTTCTTTTTTTTTTTTTTACTTGCTATCTGAAGCCTTCCGCACTGCAGCAGTGTGTGTGTGTGTGTGTGTGTGTGTGTGTGTGTGTGCGTGATAGAGAGAAAGCAAGAGAGAGGCAAGAGAGAGAGAGAGAGAGAGAGAGAGAGTGTGTGTGTGTGTGTGTGTGTGTGTGTGTGTGTGTGTGTGAGAGAGAGATACAGAGTATTCCTTCATGTTTTGTGCTGCTTTTCCAGGAGATTAATGAGAGATTTGAGATCATCAGAGAGAGAGAGAGAGAGAGAGAGAGAGAGAGAGAGAGAGAGAGCAATAAACCTCTGAAATGAATGACCGAACTTGGCTAGTCCTTTGACTTGGCCATAGCAATCATGCTTGATAAATAAATAAATAACAACGTTCGCAATCTTCTGATCTGTACCCAGCTGCCTATATTCAGCCCAGAAGAGAACCATGCACTGACTTCTTTATCTTCCAGATACAGCTAGATTTACATAGTTACTGTTGTTGTTTTTTTCCTGGTGCACCAAGTACATGTAGTATAGTCCAAAAGTAAAACTATCCAGACAAAATTCAAAAGCATAAACAATTTGTGTTGCACTATTTAAAGTTATGAACAGAATTTGCAAAATGTATTGCAAAATTGCATATATTTGCATTTTTTGGGGATACATAGCTGTAAATCACTGTAGATGCCTCTCTTAAAGGCACAGTATGTAATTTTCGCTGCTAGAGGGCGCATATTCACAACAAAGGTATAGTTTGATGATGCTTTAATTGAGTGTGGAATCATGGGAGTTGTAATCTTCATCCCTACAGCCGATGCAATTCGACAGGTCTCGGACAGTAATCATGATCATGGATGAGCTAATGTATTAAAGTTTTAGAAACATCACTTTAGCATGAAGCAGGGTTGTGTTTGCTAATGAGAGACAAGCGTGACTGGGACACTAGTCAAAACTGCTTATTTCTCTAGATTTAAGCATTCTTGGGAACATTTGGGATAATTTAACTGCCCTACAAAGCAAAAAGGCAGTAACTGCATTTTTAGTAAAAAATTAGTTATTATCATTTTCATGACATTCAAGGCATCCTTTGTTATGTGACAAAATATCTTATCTCAAATGTGTGTGATTTCACGCCATCCTCATGGGACGGTTTTAACATTGGATAACAGGCTGGATGACAGGATAACTTTAAAGTCATTTTTCTCAGTTCTGCACTCGGCGTAGTTACTGCCTTTTTGCTTTGTAGGGCAGTTAAGTACACAACTAAAAAAAAAACATTGTTTCAGTGATTCTTCAGTGTTTTAATAAAAAAACCTATTGTGCCTTTAACACCTGGGAGGTTACACTGTTCATGATTATTTAAATAATTATTATATACAAAGGCTCACAAAAGATACTGTACATGGTAAGGTTTTCTGCAAACTATTTTTTCACAATGAGATGCCTGATGCTCACTGTATGTTATATGGATGAAACTAGTAATAGAGGTCACCTGTTTACTGAACAGGTTCTCAATGGCCGATGACAATATGGTTAGTTATAAAGTCAATATAGACTACAATGTTCACAAATAAGTTGAAAATATTACTTTTTACAATATTAGTGACCGCATGTATCAGCAGTCTTGATTCCAAAGTATTTTTCCTAATTAGTTTTTTCTTGGGACTGGGAAAATCCCCAATAAAGAGCTGTAAACCACTTTTTACCACAGGTTACAAATTCTGTAAAAAATAAAAGTATAAGAGAGGCATTTGACTAAAAAAAGGATGTTTGAACAGTAAGATTTTTAATGTTTTTAAAGAAGTCTCTTCTGCTGATAAAGCCTGCATTTATTTGAGCCAAAGTACAGCAAAAACTGTACCATGTTGAAATATTTGTACTATTAACTAATAACTGTTTTCTTTTTGAATATATTTTATTGCAATTTATTCCTGTGATTTTAAAGCTGAATTTTTAGCATCATTACTCCAGTCACATGATCCTTCAGAAATCATTCTAATATTCTGATTTGCTGCTCAAGAAACATTAATATCATTATATTATCAATATATTTGAATACGTTATTATTATATTTTAGAAGTAGAATTTTTCAGTTTGTTTGATGAAAGTTCAGAAGAACAGCATTTATCTAAAATAGAAATAGTTTGTAACATTATAAATGTCTTTATCATCACTTTTGATCAATTTAAAGCATCCTTGCTAAATAAAAGTATTAATTTCTATCATTTCCATAAAAAAGTACTCAACTGTTTCAAATATTGATAATAATAATAATAAACATTAACCACAAATTAGCATAGAATGAAATCTGAAGAATCACGTGACACTGAATACTGGAGTAATGATGCTGAAAATTTAGCTTTGGTCACAGGAATAAATTACATTTCAAAATACTGTATATTCCAATAGAAATCAGATATTTTTAAGAGTAAAAATATTTCACAATATTACTGCTTTTCTGTATTTTGGATCAAATAGATGCAGGCTTGGTGAGCAGAAAAGATTCCTTAAAAATCTTACTGTTCATAAACTTTCGACTGATAATGTATAAAACGTGATAGTTTATTGCAATGCTTCATGGGAATTGGAGTCTGCCGCTGAGCTCTTTCAGTGCAGTTCTTGTTTCCATGGTAACGGTTACTACTCTGATTGGTCGATCCGAGGCGTTGACCGCCGCAGGATTGTGTGCACTGTCGGTATTCACAGGGAATTAGGCTAGTATACTAAAGAAAACTAAAAGAAAACAAAATCACACAACTTCAGAGCTGACGGTAAATCGATTTCAAGCTGTTTATACATTAACGTTAATTAAAAATCAATAGCACTATAGCGAAAGCGATAGGCCGACTTCCGAAACCCCGCTAAAAATATTTGTGAGGAATCCATTATTCATTGACTAGGCTGATGATCGATTTCGAAACTGACACTAGGAGAGACATTAAGGAGACATCAGGGAGAGCTAATGCTTCTGTTAATTGGCCAAGTGAGGCCAATAATCTCAAAATAGCTGATTTATTGGCCTGGCTGATGTATCAGTCTGTCACTTTTGCTAAGAGATGACTTCAGTCTAAATTGTTGACCTGTCAGAACATCAAAAATATTACAAAGGACTGCCTACACCCACACCCACACAGACACACAATCAAGGACACACTGAGGATGTACAACTTCTTCAACCACCCAGACAAGAGTTTAGAACAGAACATTCAGTTCTCAATGGATACATGGTTCAGCGTGAAACATTACTCTGACTATTCTGCAATCTGTGATGATGTTTAGCTCCTTTTGTTTACAGCCTCAGGGACGGAGGGTGATAGGCCCTCCGTGTCTCTCAGGCAAGTGACCCTTTAGCTCTAACGAGACCACAGACTCTCCAGCGAGTTACAGCCCTCAGACATGAGCGAATCTGAACTACTGGTCAAAGAGCAAAAGAGAGAGACGGGGAACTGAGAGAATGTGTCTCTAATTAAAAGTGCCCTAGCTATCTCTCCTCAGAATTCCATGGCCTAGTTTATTAAAGTGGGCATTGAGTTTCTCTCTGTGCTATACTACATAGTCTGAGCACTGACCTACTAGTTTTGCACAGAGCCTGAACAGAGAAATAGGTTACGTCCGAAAACTGAAAAATGCTGTCTTTGCAGGTATGATACGAGCAACGAGGCAGCAGGCTTAGAGAAGGAGAAAACACAGACAAAACATATACAAGAATTTGTAATCATGTAAAACACTTATTTTGATGTGTTTACTACCATACTAAAGCACACGTTAAGTACTTGATTGTAATTTTAACTGTAGTGTCTTACTTAATATTACATTTCACGTTGGTATATTTCATATTTACTAAATTGCAACTTTATTACAAATGTGGAATTACACGTTCACAAATGACGTTCAAGTTTAAATGAAAATGACTAAAAGTATATTTTAGTTTACCATAATTCTTGTTAGTACTCTTAGAAGTAGGCCTACATGTTAACCATATTATAAAAGCAACAGAAGTAATTATGAAATAACATATGAAAAATGCACTTAAAGCAGTAGTTCACTTTCAGAACAAAAATTTACAGATAATGTTCTCACCCCCTTGTCATCCAAGATGTTCATGTCTTACTTTTGTCAGTCGTAAAGAAATTATGTTTTTTGAGGAAAACATTTCAGGATTTATCTCTCTACACTCTCAAAAAGGATGTGTTAATTTTTTACACATTGTTTGTGTTATGTCTATTTTAGCACATTTTGTGTTACTTTGTGTTAAATGTGTGTTAAAAACGAAAACGAAAAAAGAAAATATCCAACACAGTGTGTCCAACACAATATGTGTTAAATATCAGCCAATCACATTGCTGCTTGCCTCACTTCATGAGCCGTTATTCTACTGAGACAAGCTAATTTCCTCGTGCTGCAAGATTTCATCGTCAGGACATAACTTCGATGTGTGAAGGTAAGAAATGTTTGTATTTGCCATTATACGTTTTTAAAATGTCTTTTGTGATCGTTTGGAGACGGTCGAGGGGCATTTGGCACATATATACGTGGTAAAATTGCCTCACGAATACCGATGCGAGCTGCGCCTGCGTCTGCGGCACATCACGACGGTGGGAGCTTATTTTAACAAGCTTTATGGTTTCTTTTGTTGGATTAATTGTGAACAGAATCGCTTTTAATTCATCATTGACACGTTGTAGTGCTAATGAGAAAATGCATTCGTTCGTCGCGTCTTTCTCTTTGAAAATGAACAGCTTCGTTGTGACATGTATTGTGCAAATTGCCCTAAAACGCTAACATAATCTCTAATGCTAAAGCTTTTCTTGCCTTTTTAGCTATCGCTATTTTACAATATTCGCTATGTGTAGCCTATAAATAACAAAAGTATCTTTATTTCACTCTTGCAGCTTTGACTGGAAGACACTCCTGAAGTGCTTGTGGCAGTTACTGACATGACAGAGACAAACGAGAGACTTCATCTCACCACCCTCACCATCACTTGTATGCTAATAAAAATATGTAAATAAAACGATTATTGCTTAAGAGGTTGTCAAACACCACTTTTTTTTAAAGTACAAACTTTATAAACCATTAACAACTTTTCACTCAAGGAACAATTATATGTTGAAATGATTGAATTGATTGTTTACCTCTCTTTAACCTTTTTGAGTTATGTAATTGTTAGTAGCAGGTTTAATAAATTGTGTTTAAACTATACATTAGTTTGCAGTGTCTTTATTGCATACAAAAATTTGGTAAAAATAACACATAATTGACACAAATTGTGTATTTATAACACAATAGTGTGTAGAAAAAATCAACACATTTTCTGTGTTAGCTGGAATAACACACTAGTTGAGTTAAAATTAACACAAAATGTGTGTTAAGAAACAACACAGGCTGTGTTGTTTTTAACACATCCTTTTTAAGAGTGTATGGTGCCCCTGAGTTTGAACTTCCAAAATGCAGCTTCAAAGGGCTCTAAACGATCACAGCCGAGGAAAGAAGGGTCTTAATCTAGCAAAACAATCGGTTATTTTCTAAAAAATAAAAATAAAAAATACAATTTAGAGTACAAATTAGAGTCCTTTAAAGCTGCATTTTGGAAGTTCAAACTCAGGGGCACCATAGAAGTCCATTATATGGAGAGAAATCCTGAAATGTTTTCCTCAAAAAACACAGTTTCTTTACGACTGAAGAAAGAAAGACATGAACATCTTGGATGACAAGGGGGTGAGTAAATTATCTGTAAATTTTTGTTCTGAAAGTGAACTACTCCTTTAAGTCCTACTTAAGTGGGTCAAGAAAGCAATCTTGAGTTCAATAAATTACATTTGGTTTACTTAAAGGGATAGTTCACTAAAATATTAAAATTCTGACATTAATTACTCATCCTCATGCCCTTCCAAACTCATAAGATCTTTGTTCATCTTCAGAATGAAATTTATGATGAAATCCAAAAGCTTTCTGGCTCTGCATAGACAGCAACACAACTGAAATGTTCAAATTCCTGTTTTAAAAAAACAGCATATGCTGGTTAGGTAGGTTTTGATGCTGGGATGCTGGTTTAAGCTGGTCCTTTGATGGTCCTTTGCTGGTTTATGCTGGTCCTTGACCAGCAACATGACCAGCTAAGGAACAGAATAAACCAGCAAAGACCAGCATAAACCAGCTAAAACCAGCATCCCAGCATCAAAACCTCTAACCAGCATATGCTGTTTTTTTCAACAGAGATGGCCCAGAAAGGTAGTAAGGACACTGTTAAAATAGTTTGTACTTGTTTCGAAGATGAACGAAGGTCTTACCAGTTTGGAACGACATGAGTAATGAGTAATTAATAACAGAATTTTCATTTTTGGATAAAGTATCCCTTTAAGTATTTTCTTTCAAAGTATATTATTTCCAAAATTAGTACTCTTACTTGGTACTTCTAAAAGCGTGCTGAAGTGTAATTATTTTTCACAATGGAGTGTTACAGGCTAATCAGTTAGCAGTACGCCCAACCAACAGGCTAATTAGGTAGCTGTATGCTGAGCTAGTAGCCTAATCAGTTGACAGGCTAATTGCTGTCGCTAACTAAATTGAGCTTCATTGCAGAGATGTCTATTTGATGTGTGCATTTTCATCTGGAAGATGTATTTTTTTAGAAGTAGCTTCCTGACAGATATTAAACAGACATTTAGAAAATGACTTTAAGATGTTTATGATTTAGAATTTATGTAACTGCTTATGTAAAACACCACAAATAGATTATATGAAGACTTATAGAAAGAAAAATTAGTTCCCAATGTTTGTTTATTCGATAATCCATTCTTATGTGTTCTCAAATTCCATCTCCATTTAAACCTGTGTGTGTGTGTGTGTGTGTGTGTGTGTGTGAGAGAGAGAGAGAGAGAGAGAGAGAGAGTGAGAGAAAGAGAGATAGAGAGATAGAGAGTACTGTATGGCCGCTTATGAAGTGCTGTCTGAGAAACCAATGAGTTTATTTTTAGCTTTGCAGCACCATAGCCTCTCATGTGATTGTAGTCTCTCTCTTTCACACACACCATGAGTGAATGACTCAACATAGGTCAAGGAGATTCAGAGGTAATGAACGTTCTGCCTTGAACAGCAGCTCAGACAGAGCTCATGTGAATTCTTCATTAACACTATCTCTAAATTATTGTCAATATTCTGAAATGTTCAAATTGGCATCGTAATGCGAAACATTTATTATGAATCCATTGTGTGAAAAAATAAATAAATAAAAATACTACATTTAATTCTATTAATATCTGTGCATGCTAAATGATGAAAACCCAACACTTACCTCATAACCAATTTGTACGTATTTTACGTGGTGGCTAATTTGTACAATTTCGAACAACCTTACACATAAGATTTTGTATGATTTGTCTATAGACCCCGTGACGAGTAGGTTTAGCGGGGTTAGGTGTAGGACATTCATACAAATTCGTACGAATTGGGGAACTTGTTATATACGTAAGATTTCGCAAAAAAATCATACGTATTTGTACAACCTCACTTGCCATGAGATCAGGTTGGAAAACCATTTATAGTTCATTAAAGTAAAGCACTTATAAAAGTAGTGATTGATTGACACTTTTTTAAAATGGCTAATGCCAATACAGATATCTGGATTAGTGATTTTAAACCTTTTTGTCTCCAAGGAACACATTGTCCACAACAATATTCGAAGGCCCCACAAAATATACGAGTAATATTGTGATATTGTGTTCATACAACAGTTCGCCGACACGAGTGTGTAAATACATAAGAAACAACAACAGGGTGTCTTTAAAAACCCTCTTTTAAGCAGAGCTACTTCCTTCCATCGCGGATTAAAATCTGAGTTTGACAGTTTAACAGCTGAGCCCTAGCCTCCATTAATAATCGGAAACGTCACTTTAAAACTAGTAACGAAGGAATGTTGCGTTGCTTCATTAAAAGCTTATTGTATTACTGTATTAAAAACATTCTATTACGTGGAGTAGAGTATTATGAGAGATAGATGATCGTAGCGAGTGTGCGATTACCTGCATCTGATACAGCATTCATTCATCAGCTCAATCTCATTTTCACAATAAAACTTTAGTTTGAATGTCCACTGAGGAAATCTTTGTCATACTATCCTTTAGGGTGATTTCCGATAACAGCGCTGCTCAGAGCATTTGTTTATTTTTAAACCGAAATAGTCTAAACAAGTACATTCTCACCCTAAAAAATTCTTAAAGCTACATTCTGCGACACAAAAACAGTATTATTTTTAAAATTATAGTGGTTTTGGGTGTCCGCCATGACACTCGCTGTGAAAAATCCTACAAGCGGAGTGATACAAACAATGAAACGGTTGTTGGAGTTCTGTTATCACTCTAATATCGCACTCTTATCAGCCAATCAGATTTGAGAACCAGAAAGAACTGTTGTATACATTGAAATAAAATTTAATAGCATAAATATATGTGGCATTTATAAGTGTGTAGTTTATGATACAGTGTTTTAGTGTCTTAGAACAGCTTGGCTCTTGGTGTAAATGAACAAGTGCCAAGCTTCAGTCTGAAACTGACAGCACATTTTTTTTGTGTGTGGCAATAATAATAATAATAATATATTCTTATTTTGTTTAATATTTTTATTTCATAATAATGACCATATTTTTTAAATTATTATTATTGTATAGTCATACTGAATTTGTCCAAAACCATGGAAATGTGGCCTATAAAATCTGGAAAAAATTTTGAAAAGAGATTTTTCAAATAGTAAATTATTATATTAGTATGAATACCTAATTTTTTTCTTAAATGGTTCAGTTCTAAAATGGCTTTACACTCTTCAGCCTTTTTAAAAATTATTTTCTATGCAGATGCATTTTGCAACACAATCACCCCATCAAATGATTCATTATGTCCAAATATAGTTATTCAAGTCATCTGGTGAGAAATCCTGTTTTTATTTTTTTACAGATTGCAATAATATATTGCAGGAAAAACATCTACCCCAATGTCATTTTTTTTTTCGATACTGCTTAGTCCTAGCCCCAGTAATTTTTCGAGCCATTCTTGATTTGCTGGTTAAGATTTCTAAAAAGATTTAGCTAAATTTTTACCATATAATTTCTTAAAAATTACAACTAAGTTTTAAGATTAGATTTATTGTATGATTAATTTTTGAGGTCTAGAAATTACACTTTTAAAATTGGGCTTCCTTATTTATCCAGGTTGTTGTTAAAGGTGTCAATTAAAACACTTAAAATTAGCTTATATTTTAATTCTTGTCTTGTCTTATTTCAAATCAAGTCATCTTGAGGCCTCCTTGAATGTTTACTGAGGCACTCTAATAGGCCTCGGTTCCCTGATTGAAAACCATGCATCAAGAGAGAGGTTTGGCAAATTTAGCCTTAAGCGAATGTATATATAATACAAGTTAATTAAATATAAACTTTGAGTAAAATATTATAAATATTGAGTAAAACGACAACAATTTCAATATATTAATCATTGACAAACCATCTCACCATTGTACACTCTTGAAAATAAAGGTTCCAGATTCACAGCAATGCCATAGAAGAACTATTTTTGTTCTCTAAAGAACATTTCAGCGAACAGTTCTTAATAGAACCATTGTTTTTCTTAGTGTAAAATTTTAAAGAATCTTTTTCCACTATACAGAACCTTTTGTGGAATGGAACAGCTCTTCTTCAGTTTTTTTTAAATGTGGCGTTCAGCACCGAATTACATAATATGAACCAGTGAACATACTGTACTCCTATTCTTCACAGCCTTGTTGTCATTCTTGTCACATAAAATACACCATCTACCCATACTAAGCTCCATAGTACATCAAAGCAATGATTATAAAATTAAGTACAGCTGAGCACAGCGCTGCAATGCTCACAAATGGCAAATGAGGACAGATAAGGTCAAATGGCATTGTTTTTTCTAAGTTATCTTCACCACCAAAAGACTAAATCGTAATAAGCTAGCAGATTCTTTCTTTTAGCATTCATCAGATTGGCATAAACACATACAGTCGCACCATCAACATGGACAACGACCATCTGGTGGTTTTGTCAGACACCATACTGCATTTCAACTTTCTCATTCTCTCCCTCCTCTTCATCTAACTCCAACACTATCCCTTCTTCTTCTTCTTATCATTCTTTGCTGTATTTTATGCCTCTGCTCTTCTGCATGGCATTTGCCTTACGTAATACACAATCTGTACTCAGCTTGTTTGTTGACCTCTCTTTTGCCTTTTTCTTATTCCAGTTCTCTCGTTTAGTCTTTATCCTCCTCTGCGTTTTTCTATTTTTACACAACAAAAAATCTCACTATTAATCAGTTTCTGTCTTTTTTCCAAAAAACACACACACGATGAATTTTCATAAGAAGAAAATGGCGTATGATATTAAACTTGTTTTGAACTATTGTATTTTGACCATATTGTAAGTGAATTTATTGTGTTTAGTTTCAGTGTACGATTTATATTACGCTTAAGCATTTTTCTTACTAATTTAGAGTAGTGAACAGAGTTTGCTGTTATGGAGTTTGGTACATCTACTGTATACTAAACAAGTATGAATATTCAGACAAAAGGCATCTATGGTTCCATAAAGAACCTTTAAAATGGAACCTTTGCTACCTGATCTCATGACCAAAACGTATCTGTGGGAACTGTTTCGCAAGACGCAAAATATGTACCAATAAGTACATATCCCTGCAGTTTCCAACAGAAATGAACACTAGAGGCTGTAAAACAGCGAGCACTTTTAATCGTTTTCGTCAAATGCATTTTCATATCACTTTTGCATTTGATAACACTATCGGGTAGGTTTAGGGCCAATTTTTCTAGGCCAATAAGATTAGGAACTACACTCCCATTCTGGTGTAATAGTCAAGGAAGTTTGCTGCTGTAACATGGCCGAAGCAGGCACAGTAACATCACGCAGCGCCTGAAATTAGTTCCCAGCTAGGTTAGCATTTGCACACGTGCTGCGTGATATTACTGTGCCTGCTTCGGCCATGTTACGGCAGCAAACTTCCTTGACTATTACGTCGGAATGGGAGTGTAGTTTCTAAACTTATCGGCCTAGAAAATCGCAGCTTTACATTTTCCGCCGATATTAGTACACAATATAACTACAGAGGAGTCAAGTTTTAAATCGGACAAATATTGAAACTCGTTGGTCGTTTTTGAACGTGATGCTATTGGTCTAATAGGATTCAATGATCTATGCTAATCTATGCTAAAAGTGATATCGCCAGAACAGGAGAACGGCTGAATGGATTTCAAAACGGTAAAACTCAACTTATTAACTCGGGGGGAGTTGGAGAATGAGCCTATTTCCAAAAAAGTGGAATGTTCCTTTAAAGGGGTCATTGAATGCAAAATTCACTTTTATGTTTCATGTTGTTGGAACATAAATGTGTGTTAAATCTCCTAAGCAATTGAGGTGTTCTGTTGTTGGATATAATAATGAACACAGCAGTTGTCATTTATCCCCAACATCTGAGTCGCTGAAGAAGCAGTGGATTACTTTTGTTTTTGAAAGGAATGCGGAATTCGTCTAAGTTCGCACAACTATAGCTTCACCTACAGAAGAAGTAAGTATAAGGGTTTTTTTATGAATCTTTGCAAATCTTTTCTAATAATGTGCTAGCTAGCAAGTTTCACAGCTAAATGCGGCTAAAGTTTACACTCTCTCAGAGAACAACTCGTCACCCCATGGAAGAGAGGGGCAAGGTGAGAAGAGCTCATTATCATTTGAAGGGACGTGCACTGAACCGGCTCGCTGTGAACAGAGCTGGTTTTAACAAAGGTAAAAAGGGTGTTGTTTTACACTACCGTTGAGAAATTGTTACCCAAGTATGTTATTGACTTTTCATTAAGACCCTAAAGAATCATATCAGCTTGTGGAAAATGGGCATCCGATGATTCCTTTAATGTTATCAATACTTAATGCAATCAGTCAGCTGGGGAAATATGATATCTATTTGTTACATTTTTTACTCTATTTACCCGGGTTGTCTTACTTCTAATGTACCAGACAAATCATTTTTACAATGCAGTTGAATTTAGAAAAGACAAATAGGTTACTGTGACTTTTTTTGCAGCGTATTAATGAAAAACAGCAATTTTTGACCTGTCAGTTATCACCTCACCTCCTTAAATGTCACCTTTTACCCTGCGTTAATCTAGGACTGGAGGTCACGATCCCACTAGCGAGGATGGTTCTTGTGTCACTGTGTGTGTGTCTGTGCGCAGTGGCATTTATACGTGTGTGCTCATAAAATCGCAATTCCTGGGCTTATCGTGGAAAGAGGTTAAGACCATCTCTGACACGGAACAGCATCCAGTGCAGCGGAGCACTGCAGCGCTCGGCGAGTATGAGCACTAGAGAGAGAGAGATATGAATACAACATAAACTGCCACACCACCCGATGCTGTATTTTTGGAAACGCTATCCCAGCATGCACCAGCGCAGTGATACTGATCCCAGAATCTAGGTGTCCATTTCAATCCCACTGTGCAGAAAAGGGAGGGGGTGTAATTCAATCCTAATGATCCAGAAAATATTTGTGATTTCCCTTTTCAAATTCACATTTCGAAAAGTGCAAAAAGATGGAATTGTTGAGAAAAAGGCAATGTGAGTCATTTGATTGGCTCTTAGGAGGAGAGATGCTGTGGGAGAAGAGAAATGATTGGTTGTTCTGAGGATGGGAAGGAGGCTGATTGGTGGTTTTGCCCTATAGCGGCAGAGCCTGCAGGCAAAAAGGCCAACAGCAACAATTACACTGACAGATCTGAAAGAACTGGGTCGCTCACTTTCCAACAGGGGATAAGACCAGCCAAAGCCATTGAAAGCACCATATATAAGCACACATCACATCCTACTGTGTTTATACACACCTAACACCTCATCTATACTCATTCTTATGCAGTATTCAGATTGATATGTGGTTCTCAAACACATAATCCCTTCAGCTTCTTCACAGCTATGCTTAGATGCAAGCATGTGTTACGTCAGAACACATGCACAGAGCTCCAGATGAGACCCAGATGCATAGTCCCTTATCCCGGGTTAAACCGATGTGCTGCTTACATCAAATGCTGCCATGTTCAGCTACACTAGATGCTCCATTAACTGTACTCAGGTCCTGTGTGGCACCTGACAGGGGCACAGCACACTAAATAAAAGTCACTTACCCCTGGCTGACAGCTTCTTTGTGTTGATGATTTTGGCCGCATACTCTTGGCCGGATGATATCTTCACGCATCGCCTCACGACAGAGAAGGCGCCCCTGAAGAAGAGGGAAAAAAGAGAAGACGGTGAGGGAAAAAATGGGCACGAGGCCCTGACACCGAACGGATAGAGCATATGGCATGGAGAGCAGAATCTGTGCCATGATTGAGGCACAGCCTGAGTACTTCCAAGGTTACACAACTACGGTTTTCCATGGCTGTTTGTCCGTGTGTGTTTGATGAACGTGTGTGGGTGTTTTGAAATTGCTTAGCATATTCGCTGGCTGCGTGCACATGCCAAATTTGCGTGAGTGCTCGCTGGAAATGAAGGGGTTAATTACATGCCACCTTAAATGTCCCCTCTGGAGTGATTGTTCTTCACTCATAGAGAATGAGACAATTATGCATTTTCCTCCAAATCTCACTTTTAAAAAAAAAAATTAAATAAATAAACCTTTTTTTAAGTACAATAATATATGGCCAATAATACTAATACTAATACTCATTTGCAAAAACAGATAACTCCTTTTTTAACAGTTTTCTAAAATTATATTTTTTCACAGTGCACTCCAATTAATCTCAGTCAAACTGCAGTTAGGTTCTTTTGATTAAGTAAAAAAATAACTAAAATTTTTTAATGCCAAAAATCATTCGGATATTAAGTAAAGATCATGTTCCATGAATATATTTTGAAAATGTCCTACTGTAAATTAATTTATTAAAACTTAATTTTTGGTTAGTAATATGCAGTGCTACAAACTTCATTTTCACACCTTTAAAGGTGATTTTGTCAATATTTCAATTCCATTTTTAATCCTAACAAACCATACATCAATGAAAAGTATTATTCTTTATTCCACTTTTAGCTTTCAAATAAAAACAAAAATTGACCCTTTTGACTGTTTTTTTTGGTTCAGGGTCACACATGTGTGATTATTGGAGTACGCTTTGCAAGAAAAAATTTATATTATATATGAAAAAAAAGATCACATTTTCTTGGATTATATTTATAACATTAATTTTGTTTTTCATATCGCCAAAAAATAATACAAATTAAATTACATTATTTAAATTATATAATAAATGAATCTGAATTAAATGAATACTAACATAATTAATAAATTATATAAATAAAAATCAATAAAATAAATTAATATGTGTGTTTTACTATAAATCATCAAAAAGTAATATTATTATTATTTCAATTGCATTTACTGTTATTTAATGTAACCATATATGGTTTATAGTAAAATTATAAATAAACAAAAAATCCTTAGTTGTAAATAGTATATAGATTATTGGAGCATGTTTTACAAGAAAAAAAAATATATATATATATAAATATATGTATATAAATATAAATACACACACACACACACACACACACACTAAAAGATATACAAGATAAAAAATGATAATAGATAAAATGTACAAAAAGAACAGTATGTATACATATATACTGTCAATTTTGTACATTTGATTTATTAATTTATTATTGATATGCACGTCAATACATATATACAGTATATATATATATATATTTTTTTTTTTTTTTTTTTTGATGTGCATAGCAATCATAAAGTAATAATTACAGTTAGCTACTTATGTTTAGTCAGAGACTGTGAGGGTCTAATCCTAATGGAATCTCGAGCAGCGTACTGTTGCTATAGCAACCTTCTCAGGTAAAAGCGATTTCGCGAGTATCTATTTAGCGCACTCTGACTTGAAATCTTACTTTTGGCTAGCGAAACGTTGTTTGAAAACGCTGTTAAAACTTGTATGCAAAAATGCATGCAACCCAAACATTTTGTTTTGCCTTCTTTTGAAGGGGTACTGTCAAAAAATAATCCAGTGTATAATTATAATTTGCATATTTCATGAAATCAAAAATGGTGCAAACAGAAAAAAGGCATCTCTACATATCAGTGGGGAGTCAAGCTGTGATGCCCAATGTTTATACATGATGCCACCGCACAGATGGCGCAGAAACGTTTCGACAACATCATATTTTGTACGGACTGTTCTTCAAGTGATTTCAATTTAAGGTCACAAAGGACTTAAAAACGAACTCAATCCGGGACATTTTAGATCTGAACGCATCAGCACGTAGGATTTGATAAATCTATCACATGCTGAAATGTACCGGGGTATCTCCTGAAACGCGCACAGATCGGGACCACCGATGTGGCCTCTGCGCACCCTCCCCCTCCCCAGTCAGTCAAACGCAACGCAAGGAATCCCCAACGCGATAATTAACGGCACGGGAATGTGTGTCTGCACTGTTGTCGCATTGCCATGAGCATTTCTGTCTCCGGGGTAAAAAGCTTGAGCCCCACCCCCCTAAAATGTACATTATACCAGCTGTTCGGATATCTGACGTGATGATCACAATGGCCGCGTCACAAAACCTAGAGCGGTGCCAACATGCACCGCATTTTGGGCACCACGGGCACGTTCGGAACGTTGCGTTCTCTTCCAAACGCGCGTGATTGTCAAAGAATGCCGTCTGGGTTGGCAGCTCGCTAGGCTTTGAGACAGAGACTATGTAATCAAACGCTCACGGCAAGGTTATTAGAAGCGTTCTCTGCAATTACAGCGGAGCTGTCAAACAGAAGACGCGTCGCAGTCGCATCATTTTATTGTGCGTTTAGCAACATCAGACGTGCACATTATATAACAAATGCACAGGAATGCAATGATTCTGCAGTGGAAAATCATGCACTTACTTTCCGAGCTCCTCAAAAAGCTGATACTCGTCCGTGAATCTGGTGCAGATGGTCAGAGCCATTGTGATGGGGAATCGGCAGCGCGAGGAAGATGCGGGGAAGCGCAGTCAGTCTCCTCTCGTCCCTCCTGTAGACCGAAAGGAGAGCACTTGAATGATTTTTTTTCTGAGCTTCTGCCTCGGTTCCTGGTCTCTTCAAATGAGATGCGCCGATCAGTGTCAGATGATCAGATATGTAAACCTAGGGGTCGATCACCAACGGGAGGAAGAAGCGCTTTCACGTCCGACGGTTCCATGGGCTCATCATTATGCGCGTTGACGTTGCCATCTCTCTCTTGAACGTGTTTGCATACAGCACCTCGCCCCCTTCTCCCCTCCCTTTTTTAAAGCCATGCCCCGCCTTCACAAACATCATGCACTTGTAGAGTTTTCATAAACGTGGCATTTCAGAATCCTGCAGGGTGCAACATTCAAATCGCCATCTAAAACTGTAAACATATTTTATCATAATGCAGTGTTTTTGATTAGCCTATTCATACTTTTAAAAAATTCAATTTGTCACATTATATGGGCCATTCTACAGAAAATTGGTGCAAACTGCCAGCCCCCCCCCCCCCCCCCTCCACTTCCACTCCTCTATAATGACATCAGAGTGGCTGCTGGATGTTAGACACATGGTTCTCCACCTTATGCTTGAGGATGCCCCACAAGTGCTTAATAGGGTTCAGGTCTGGAGACATACTTGGCCACCCCATCACTTTTACCCTCAGCTTCCTCAGCAAGGCAGTTGTCATCTTGATTGTCTTTGGGATCATTATCATGTTGGAAAACTGCCATTCGGCCTAGTTTGTGGAGGGAAGGCATCATGTTCTGCTTCAGAATTTACGGAACATAATGGAATCCATGTTTCTCTCAATGAACTGCAGCTCAGCACACATACAGCCCTAGACTATGATGCTACCACCACCATGCTTGACTGTAGGCAAGACACAATTTCCTTGGTACTCCTCACCAGGGCATCGCCACACATGCTGGGCACCATCTGAGCCAAACAAGTTTATCTTATAGTTTCATCAGACCACAGGACATGGTTCCAGTAATATATGCTCTTGGACAAGTTGTCTTCAGCAAACTGTTTGCAGGCTTTCATGTGAGCCAGCTTCAGATGAGGCTTCCCTCTGGGACGAAGCCTATGCAAACTTACTTGTTGCAGTGTGTGGCGTATGGTCTGAGCACTAACAAGCGGACCTTCTACTTCTGCAACCTTTAAAGCAATGCTGGCAGCACTCATGCATCTGTTTTTGAAGCCAGGTTCTAAACCTGATGCACAGAACGAGTGCTCAACTTTGTTGATCAACCCTTGTGAGGCCTGTTTAGATTGGAACACATCTTGGAAAACCTCTGTATGACCCTGACTACTGTAGTGTAACTCGGTTTCAGGGTGTTACTGAACCTCTAATAGCCTTGGCCATCTTTGTGAAGATCAACAATTCTAATTCTCAAATCCTCAGAGAGTTCTTTGCCATGAGATGCCAAGTTGAACATCGAGCGGTCAGTGTGAGAGAATTGTACTTATAGCACCTAATTTTAACTGCTCTAACACCTGTCAAGCAGACAAAAACATAAACATGATGAATAGGACATGTGGCTTTGCATACTGCTGTAATCACTTAGGGTGTACACACTTTTGTTGTCAGCTATTTTGACAATAATGGCTGTACGTTGAGTTATTTTCAGAGAACAGTAAATCTATACTGCTATACAAGCTGCACATTGACTAATCTAAAATATATATATACATTTTATTTCTAAAGTATTGTCCCTTTGAGAATATATACTAAAATGGTTGCTGAAATGTGAGGAGAGTACTCACTTTTGTGACATACATTCTTCTATTATCTGTTGAAACCCATAATAATGTGTGTGTTGTATTTTCTTTGTAAATTATGAAACTTTATGTAAAAAAAAAATAAATGTGTCCCACATTTTTCACATCACTACTGAAACAGTGTATGTTTTACTCCTTTGGCTGAGACTGATTTTAACTACACACCTAAATTTATGATCAGGAAATATTCCTGTGTCAATCTCTCTCATAACTGAGTAGACAGGCCCCATCATTTTAAGGTAAATGTGTTCACAATTATAAAAAAAAATCTGTGTGTAACTTTAAGGAACGTCACTACCGAACACGTTTTTCTGCAATTAAGAACTTTTTTGGGATGTTATTGCATAACATTTAGTTTTTATGTGTACCACTGTTTAAAACTGTGCTAGATAACCATGTGCTAATTAGCATCTTTGACCTAGGTGCAAAAGTATCTCAAATTGTCATTACCAGAACAGTTACAAAATATTAGTACAGTTATGCAAATTTTTAGTATGCAGTTAAAATTCTGTAATGTGATGTGGTCGCTACAAAAACATTACTTTCACTACGAAAAAGCTAAAGATTAATTAAAATGTGCAAATGTGCATTGAGAAACTGGAGCTCTTAGTTTTTTAACTACTACTACTACTACTTATAATAATAAAAAAAATAATGATGATAATAATTTTCTTCAACTTTACAGAAACAGCATTACCAGCCAATGTTGCTGCATGCTGTAATACTGTGATGCATTTTTTTCTCACGATTTCTGTTTGTTGATAATCCTGTATATCAACGGTACCACCATTGTACCAGAGTACCCCAACCTACAAAAAAAATCCATCAATTAGAATAAATAAATACACAAACTGACAAACAAACTAATTAATAAATAAATCCAAATTAGTACTTTATATCAACATGTGTTTAAAGATTTCTATAATTCACTGACTAGAATCCATCACCTCAAAGCCCATATATGCTGCCAGAGCGCAGAAGTGATATGACGCACGTTTTCAACTGGCGTTTCTACGCATGCCCACAGGCGGAGAAATAATCTCTTGTGCACTTCTACATTTTGAACACAAGAGCGCACTGTTGTACAAGCCATAATTTCACAAGCTCACAAGCAATATTTTTTTCTTTTTTCTTCATTTTACACTATATTCCTCCCGTCTTGCATTCTGATATTTGGAATTCACCCTTTGGGTAAATGTGTCAGTGAAGGCAAGTAGAGTTCAAGGGATAGTTCACTATATTCAAATTTTGTCAGCATTTACTCACCCTCAAGACAAAAATCCACAAATTACAGGTCTGGAATAACATGGTTAGTGAGTAAATCATGACTATTTTGAACTTGTATCCAATATGAGCACATATGGGTAACTGTAAGTGCAAACCCTCTATACAGGTCACTGTCAAAAAAGCATGTGTCATATGAATAGAAATAAGGAATATATAGAATATATAACGAATCAAGTTAGTCCACAACTACTTTCTTATATGTTCTGATGGAGTCTCTTTTTAGATTGCATGTCTTAAAGACCCTTGGTTGAGTACATGAGGTGAAACTAAACAAGTGACTGCATTGTGATAATATTCTCCATGGTGTTATTGTTGTATACTTTGTGTGTGCAAGGATAAGATAAGCTACACTGCTCTGTAAAAATGATTGTCAGGTTCAGCTAGTCTCGTAAAATATATTGGTGCCACCTGTTTAACAATAAAAAATAAAGTACAGTGATTTGTACTTGAGCATAACGGTTTTACTACTTGTGAGTGTAAACTGACCTTTGTTTCCTACATTATTTTGCATCTCAACAACATTAAACCAACGTTACTACACGCTGAGTCAACTTCGTTCCAAATTATAAAAACTCAGCAGTTTGTTTTAGTGATAGAAATTCATAGTAAGCTGGAGTTCTTACAAACAGTAAACTGAAAAAAATATAATTAAAATACACATTACAATGAATTTGCTTTTTTAGAATACTCATTTCTTGTAAACTGGAATAAAACAAGACCACAAGTACTTATTGCACAGTATCAATCTTGGCCTTGATAAAACAAACAGTGGGATTAGCTTTTACAGGAACACTCTTTTTGGTTTACTTCCAGCTTTCTGCTGGCAGCGTGCCTGCGGGAATATCCAGCTAGGGAGTTCTTTCATGGATAACATTTGTTTAAAAAATAATAATAATGAAGTGAAACCGGAAACAAGCATCTTTAACTCTGACTAAACACATCGGTATTGCATCATGGCTATAGACTTTAGTCAGGGTAGAATAAAATGAGGTTGTGAGGGACGTCTCTGAATATGCCTGTTACTGATTACACACTGATTTATGTTCTTCATTTGTCATTTTGTGGAAGTAGAGTTTATAACCGTTTTTGATTTAATTATTTTGGTAGAAAAAGTAGCCTACATTGCGGCCCGCCTTGCTCCAATGTGTCTTGAACACCCGATGTCGTAATTACAACTTCCCAACATATGAATACAAACTTCCCAGAAGGACTTGCGCGCACCATTTTTGGTTGTCAGGTAGTAGAACATGTTAATGTGACAAGCAAGTTAAACAAGTTAATGTGACGAACTACATGCGGTTACTCTGCTAAGTACCTGTTTGAACTTGAGGGGAACCGATTCATACATCTATCATAAATCCACCTCGGATCCAGAAAAGCAGGGCTGCCAGTTCAATTTAGAGAATTCCCACAGCGGGCTGGGGGGAGGGTTTATTTGGGGTCGTTTTGTATTTTAACCTACCACAACAAGAATAGCCGTACAGTGAGAGAATTTCAAGATTTGCTAGATTTACTATAAATTATTGCAATAACTGCATTTAAAAAATATTAATTAAAAAAAATATTTTGAAACGAAACTTCAAATATGTTTCTAATCCATTAGTCTGCATTTACATTGCTTAATAAACATCTATTATATTTTTCTATCATGCTAAAATGAATCCTACATTTATGTGAGGGATGAGGGATTTAACGTTATATGTCACTTCCGCACTGCAGCACGAAAAACAAAACTTTTATTCAAATATTAAAGGAATTATATTTAATGTTAGCATAGAAAGTGTGTAAATAGCCCTTCTTTATAATCACCAAAAATGTGTTACTTACTTCATATCTCACACAGTTCCTTTATAATCAATGAATCTCTTATTTACATCGTGTTGAATATTTGCTAGCATGCAGAACAAAATCCAGCGTTTAGCTGTTAGTGTATTCTGACTCATTTGAACTGAATGGCCAATCAGAGGTGTTCAAGAATCAACAGATATGTCTGTGATTGGCTACATTGCTCAGCACCAGTGTTGCCAAGTCCGCAATTTTCCTGCGGAATTGGGCTGCTTTTATTAGGGATGGGCGATACCACTTATTTTGTTTTCGATACGATACCGATATTTTTAAGGCCAGTATCATCGATATCGATACCGATACGATACTTCTAAACTTAATTTTTAAATTATGTAATTATAAATTATAAAATGTAAAATATGTAATTATGCCCTTTTTTTATAACCTTTTACACTTTATATTTGAAATGCATTTTAACATTTAATATGCAACTAATTAAATTTTATTTTCTACACGTGGTTAAAATAAGTTTACTTTAGTGGTAACTACAAAACCTACAGTTGAAAATACTTGGTTTCATAAGGGGCTGCCAGTGACAGGCTGTTGCACACATAAAATACAACATTTTTATTCTGCCAGTGTATAATTTATATTAACGTTACTACAAAACATGATCAATGAACTTTAAGTGTTAATTTAAAGAAATGTAATTGCACTTGTGAAATGCAAATTATGTAAGCTTCAGTTTCAGTTTGTTTATTGAGAAATAGCTCAAACATTTTTTTTTATTTTCTGTCCTCTGATAAGCATTGTACAGGGCTGTCGTTCCCAAAAGCATCAATGATTTCTTATGATACTTTTAGGAAACACAGCCCTGTTTGAATGCACTGTCTAAAGGGAGTGAATGCTCTCTGTGATTGATTGGTTCTGTCTTGCATCATTTGCGTGCGTTCAGATGAGTAGGAAAAGTGTTCTATCGTGAACAGTTATTCTCTAACATAGGTTATGCATCCAATTAAATGCACATTGTACTCCTGGCTTTTTGTTAAATAAACAAAATCACTGGTAAATAAAACACACCTTAGTATCGATATTTTCAATTTGAGTATCGATACTTTCGATACTCGCATCAGTATCGATATATCGATACTTTAGGATCGATATGCACATCCCTAGCTTTTATACTGTTGCCGCAGGTTATTTTTCATGTCCGCTGGTTGAAGCAACCCCAATAACGTAGGCCTAATATTTAGCCCCTGGGATGCTAATTTTACCAGAGGAACCCCACCAAAAAACATGTATTTTACCCCCGCAATACAATTTTTACTGGGGGAACCCACTTGAAACGCGATTGGGCTACTTTTGGGCTACTTTTGAGTAGCAATTGGGCGGTTGGGTTGTGAAAACCTGGCAACCCTGCTCAGCGCTACAAAAACAGGTTATAGAAACTTTTAATTTTCTCCAATGCGCAAACACAAATAGCCTATGCACTGGAGCGTTACCAAATCGGTTTCGCCAATATCCTATTATTACATTTTAAACTTAAGGTGCATTTCACTTGTGTGAGAAAATAGACATGTGGCATGAAAGTGTGAGAAAAGTGTCCCAGAGAATAGTAACTGCAAAAATCTCTGAATTTTGTCTCTGAAAACTTAGTTCTAGAAATAGAGGGTTTGCGTTTACGTCATGGTTTAGTCAGTTATCCAGATGCGCTGCCATATTGGAGATACTCGGATGCAAACAACAGCATTAATTGCGCAGTTAATGTACTACTGCACACATTGTTCTGCTAATTTAAGCTGTCTAAAGCACAGTAAAAAAAAAAAAAAAAAAGTATGGAGTTAATAGATGGTAAAGATATGTACAAGCAGTAATAAAGGGATAGTTCACCCCAAAATGAAAATTTGATGTTTATCTGCTTCCCCCCAGAGCATCCAAGATCTAGGTGACTTTGTTTCTGAGCTCATGCTGAGGACAGTTGGACGTGGCTGTGTATCAAAGGTAAAAAGTGATAAATTGAATGAAATTTTCATTTTTGGCTGAACTATCCCTTTAATTAAGATATTAGCCTAATAATTAATCTACCTGATCGGAAATGATAAGAATACAAAAGTTGTCAAGATTCTTGCCCTGGAAATCCTGGTTCAGTTTGGCCAACCACAAATACGTTTTGTTCCACAAACAGTTTCAAAGTCTCTTCTCCTTGATTTGTTATAACTTTTGTCTATAGTGCTCCAAAAGTTTTTCCTGGTCCGGCCAATTAGTACAGCCCAAACAGGGCCGCTGCTGGCCAAATGGGTGCCCTAAGCAGAAATTTACTTTTGTGCCCCCTCCCCCAAATATTACGGAAGTTATTTTTTGTCAA
Source organism: Garra rufa (assembly GCF_049309525.1). Classification (NCBI taxonomy): domain Eukaryota; kingdom Metazoa; phylum Chordata; class Actinopteri; order Cypriniformes; family Cyprinidae; genus Garra; species Garra rufa. The sequence goes on along the minus strand of NC_133366.1, from coordinate 42,476,097 downwards.
AAAGGTAAATAAAGAGCGAAATAGCAAGATCAAGAGCAAGAGTTTTATCAACAAAAAAGAGTTACCTCCAATGGCTATGATTTTATTAATACAGTTGTCTGATTGATTTAATAATCTCAGAATCATACAAAAGGAAATTAAGTAGTTTTACTATGATAAAAACCATGGTTATCTGCCTTTTTATCTATCTTTCTATCATATCCATGCTTGTAAATTGTGTTTTATAGAATATATAATATTTGTATTTGTCTGTATTTTTTAAAATATATTTTTATTCTGTGTTTTCACCTGTAAATGCACTGTACATGTGGCAGTTTTGACAATAAAGCAGACTTTGACAATAAAGCAGACAAGGGTTATGATGTCCACATATTTTTGTTGAGTGAATGATAGGAAAGATTATGTGGATATTTTAATTGTTTGGTCAATATTAAACAAGGAATTCGATCATCATGTAAGTGTAACGACTACATTTACCAGGCCTTTGGTGCCCTTTTCAGGCATTTCTATTAAAATCGTAATGTGAACTGTTAATTTTGTATTAGATTATGTATTTTAACACTGTTATTTAATGGCACCATATGGTCATTATTAATCAATAATCATTATTGCCTCAGTGTTTTAATATAATGCATTTTAAGTCATTTTGTTTACTTAGATCTGCTTGTATTCATATTAAGAAAGATGCGTTAGTCGTGAAATTATTGCCGACATTAAAACACTATTAACGTCGACAGAATAAAATAAAGTTTCACAGGATTATGAACGTACCTAAGTGATGCACGGGCTTCATCTTGGGCTTTTTTTCTTTCGTTTCTCGGCGCCGGACTGTTGATGTTCCAGGACCAGGCATATTGTTCATCAATTATTATCATCATTTTTGGCCAAATAGGCAGCCGTAAACAGAGGTAAAGGCGCGTCGCTGTGCGTAATCACGTGTGCTTACTAGCCTACTCTGCATTCACAGAAAATGCAATATAGCCTATACGTTTATATTTTTATTTGTATATGTATATTATTAATATTGATTTATTATTATAATAGGCTATATAAAAACTAAAATAAATAATAATTAAAATAATAAAAAAAAATTTTTTTGAGCAGCTGGGATGGTGCCCCCCTGGGAGTTGGTGCCCTACGCAGACTGCGTACTCTGCGTATAGGGAGCGACGGTACTGAGCCCAAAACATTACAATAATTTTCCATTTCAGCAGCAATGATCAAAATATGCGAGTTTCATTCAGTTCAGTGGCATTTTTAAAACATTAAGTGCTGCCAATATGGCTACCAATGATGCATCGTGAAAACCCTCTGTTGGCAACCCTGGAAAAAGCAACTCTCTGTAGAGCTAGTTCTAGTAATAGTTCATACATTCAGACATTGTTTGTGGTGTCTAAATACTTCTTAGCCAACTTTTAACAGACAGCTTTATATTTCATAACACAGAGACACTGACACCACCTATGTCTCTCTGATATCCTGAATATTGCAGTTTACAGAGGATTTACCTTTATTAAATGACACATAAGCAATTTCGTCAAGTATGCACTTCGCATCTTTGTGTAATCAAAGGAAAAACAAGGAAATTTGTAAGTCGAATAAGAGTCAGTATCACTTCTCCAATTTATAAACGGATATGACCGCATATGTAGATCGCCCAAACAAATATTCCAGGATTCCACAACTTAATTTAAAAAGACGATGGTAAATGTATTCAAATGGCTGAGTATGCAGTGAGTATAAATATGCTCCTGTGAAAACATCTGAAGCGCACTTCCTGTATTTCGTCACTTGAAAAGTACCCACACCTAAACTGTAATGTTTTGTTTGACAACCTATAAAAGTTTTGCAAATAATAAATCAAACAGATTAGGTTTATTCAAACTAATAACAGTCATTTAAGAGTTGGATTTGGTGGAAATAACAATGCAGATCTGTCATGTTGATGAGAAAACAACACTATTAAGCACGTGAATTAATGTATCATACACACACAGCTACACTAAACAAGTATGTCTGACTCATTATCTGAAGTGATTGCCTTGGAAATTTCCCGTTTCCTATTTCCTACAATGAGGTAATGGCCTCAGGGAAAAACATGCAGCTCTTTCTCGTATAGTAAAGACTTTGTAATGAACAGACAAAAAATCAACATTCAACAGGTGAAGGCTAGCCATTAGATTTATAGGTTAGAGCTTTTAAGTAGACTAAAAATAGTCATATATATACATTACAAATTATATATTTTAAATATGTCAGTCAAGCCCAAAATTATTCATACCCCTGGCAAATTCTGACTCAAAGTTACTTTTATTCAACCAGCAAGTTTTTTTTTTTTTTTTAATCAGAAATGACACAGGCTTCTCCCAAAAGATAATAAGACGATGTACAAGAGGCATCATTGTGAAAAAAAAAATACATCTCAGCTTTTATTTACATTTGAACAAAAAGTTGCATGTCCAAAATTATTCATACACTTTGCAAACTGTCACATTCTATGGGAAAATCCAAAGTTCTATACCATTCCAAATAGTCCAAGGTGTTCTAAAGCATCCAAATTACCCTGATTCATCGGGAACAGCTGTTTTAATCAACTCAACAGGTGAAAAACAGAAGCTCTCTGCTGTTGCTTTGTAGACAGTCATGGCTAAGACAAAGGAGCTCACTGAGGACCTGCGGCTGCGCATTGTGGCTGCTCACAATTCAGGAAAGGGCTATAAGACCATATCTAAATGTTTTGAAGTTCTAGTGGCTACAGTGCAAACTATTATAAAAAAAAACACTGTGAAAAATCTCATAGGACGTAGTCAGAAGCCAGAAGTGACACCTGTGCTGGCCAGGAGAATAGTGAGAGAGGTAAAAAAGAATCCAAGGATCACCACCAAGGCCATCCAAATGAATCTGGGCTCTGCTGGTGGCAACATCTCAAGGCAGACAGTCCAACGGACACTGCACACCACTGGGTTCCACGGACGCAGACCAAGGAGGACACCACTTCTCCAGATAAGGCACACAAAAGCCCGCTTGGCCTTTGCAAATGCTCATCTGGACAAAGAAGAAGACTTCTGGTCTTCTGTTTTATGGTCAGATGAAAAAAATAAATTGTTTGGCCACAATGATGTAGCCTTCATTTGGCGTGAAAAAGGAGAAGCCTTCGACCCTAAGAACACCATCCCCACTGTCAAAAAATCTAACTTAAATCATATTGAGAATCTGTGAAGGGAACTGAAGATCAGGGTGATGGCAAGGAGACCCTCCAACCTGAAAGAGTTGTAGCTCATCGCTAAAGATGAACGGGCAAAAATATCAGTGGAGACATGCAAAAAGTTGGTCAGCAATTATAGGAAGTTTGATTGCTGTAATAGCCAATAAAGGCTTTTCTATTGATTATTGAGAAGGGTATGAATAATTTTGGACATGCCACTTTTTGTTCAAATGTAAATAAAAGCTGAAAAATAGTTTTTTTCCGCAATGTTCCCTTTTGTACACCGTCTCATTATCTTTTGGGAGAAGTCCGGTCAAAAAAAAAATTGCTGTTTGAATAAAAGAAACTTTAAGTCAGAATTTGCCAGGGGCATGAATAATTTTGGGTTTGACTGTATATATTTTTATTATTATTAGAGTATTTACTTCTGCTACTTCTTGTAAGACAAAAAAGTGAAAGAAACTGAAATGTTGTGATAATATCTACACTATGAACTTAAATTGAACCCAGTAAGATTGTAAATTTGATCCTGTGTCTAGTCAATATAGTATTATTTGAGAGTCTGGGTGGAATAAATGCCTTGACTGTGAGCAAGCCCATGCAGCTCCTCTTATCAGATTACATGATTTATGACAGCTTCACACTACACAAGCAACCCACATCTATTAGCCGTTATTTCTACTGTTTCCTGTCTGGCAGCCACGCCAAACTTCTCTGTTTGAAAGAATGAGATTAATAACACTAATTACAGAGCTTATGATCAGTTGTCAAGTCATTAAGACGGAAGTTAGCCTGAAAGATTTCTTGAAACCCTTGACGGAAGCAATCAAGTTTTCTGTGGAAGAAGGCATGGCATATAACGGATGAAAATTTTAAACAAAGCTCTCTTGTCAAGAACAGTTCAAATGTTGGGAAATGTTACAGTCAATTGTAAAGTATGACTGTATAGTGAGGTATAGTATCTGCTGAAGTATATGAAATTAAATTCCGTCTAGCTGTTGTTAAATGAGTCCTGAGTCTTCTCCTCCCATTTCCACCACCGATGCTTGATTCAACTTCTCAAGTCTACTACCTGCGTTGATATCAACAGCACAACTGGGTTGTAGGTTGCCAGGTTGGTCACAAATGGGTAGAAATTTGTATGATGTGTCAACTGTGTGAGTAGGATGTGTTTCATACAAGTTCTGGCAAATTAATTATTCATATAATGAGATTTAGGTCATACAAATTCTGTGAGTTTCCCTTGAGAAATAACAAAAAGGGAGAGAGGGGGGATCAGGGCCGGGTCTAAACATTAAATTAGTTGCATATTAAATTGACCAGAGCACTATAGCTCCCCCTCACGCACTTATTTTTAATGTAAAATGTTCACCTTATATTACCGTAATTTTAGATTCCAACTTGTAAAAATTAAAGATTTTCCACAAAACGTACAAATTTTTATGAGCCAGGTCGTAAGAATTAGCCACCTCGTAAAATATCGTACTCATACGAATTTTTATGTTTTCTCTGAGGGGTAGGTGTAGGGTCAGGGTTATTAAGGGTGGTCATTCGTATGAATTCCTAAAAATTTGCCACTTCGTAAAATACGTAAGATTTTTCACAAAAAGTACAAATTCATATGAGCCAGGTCGTAAATTGTTTTTACGAATTAGCCACCTTGTAAAATATGTAAAAGTTGCTGTAAGATCGGGTTGTAAAAACTCATGAAAAAAATAATTTTTGCCATTATTAGGATAGGACAGATCAAAACTGACAGGAAGCAAAGTGGGAGAGAGATAGCGAACGGGAAAGGTCCTCGAGTCAGAATTCAAACTCGGGATGCCCATAGTACAAAAAGCATACTGGCTATCGTCACTGACGTGCAGATCTAAATTTATGCCACAAAAGACACTCACTCCTATGATTTTATACATTTTCTGTGAGGGGTAGGTTTAGGGGCGGGGTTAGGGGTGGTCATTTTGTACAGTTCTTACGAAGATGCCACCTTGTAAAATACATTTTTCAAGGATTTTTCAGCCAGGTTGTACGAATTCATATAAATTAGCCACCTCGTAAAATATGTACAAACTGCCATGGGATCAGGTTATGAATTTGCCAAAACTGCTTTTGAATTAAACCAAACACTTATACCTCATGAAGTGAATAAATCCCGACCAACCACTGTAAAATAGGCCAGGCTAATGTTGCCCCACCAAGTTTTCGCAATGCCCTGAAAGTCACGCAATCCTAAAAGCAGGCCTGCAGAATATGGGTGTGAAAAACAAGAGACTACTGGAAAAAAACGTGAGTGCTGACAGGTATTTATTAAGTAATCAGGTGTTTAGTGCGGGAATGTAACTTCCAGCCAATCAGGATGCTGGGGACATTCTCACTCCCAAATATAAGTCCTCCATCGATTGTGAAGTCCACAAGTGTAAAAATGCTAGACTCGCTGACATTTCTATTTGAGAAATTCTTTCTTTTCTCAAACTTTAATATTTTTCCAAATCTATGGCAGGAGGAGCCACAGAGTGTAGTGAAATGTCCAGTGCTCAGGAGAGGAGATCTACTGGAGGTGCACCGCACTCTCTTCATTCATTCCGGCATCTATTTGGGTGACAACAGGGTGGCACACCTGATGCCTGACATCATGCTAGTATTAAACAACAACAACAAGCAGCACAATAAACCAGTGGTCACTAACAAAAGACTCATTTTAGGCTGCATGATCAGAAAGGCGAGTATACGTGTTGATTCGGTTGAAGATTTTGCGCATGGAGCACAGATTATGGTGAATGACATGGATGTGAAAATGAAGTGTCAAGCACTGCTGAGCGAAGAAGTCGCGAGGAGAGCAGAGAAACTGGTCGGTGACATTCCGTACAGTTTATTATGGAGCAACTGTGAACATTTTGTGACGTATTGCAGGTATGGAACACCTGTGAGCCAGCAGACAGAGCAGGTGCTCCTTTTTTTTGAGAAAAATAATACAAAAATATTATTTAATATTTTATTAATTTATTATTTTGTGTGCGTGTGTGTGTGTGTGTGTATGTATATATATATATATATATATATATATATATATTAAAAGCCAATATATTGAGCATATAAATTAACTGAAATGGATTTTGATAAAGTCTGTTAAATTTATCTTTAATGTGTTTTCTTTTGCAGTTCTGTGACTGTCTGAAAACTATCATTCGGGACCAGAGGAGTGTGGCCTTAACTGTTTGGCTAGGAGTGATGTACATCCTGTGCGTTGGCCTGTCACCTTTAACTACATTACCCACAATCCTTTTTCCCTTCTTTCTGTGGATGGCTGGCTGAGAGATACTTTCTCTACATCACATAAAACAACAAAGCTCAGTTTTAAAGTGGAAAAGTACATGTGTTTACAGGCAAAAACTGATTATGTGGTCAAAAATTGTTTGAGCATCATTTGATTGAATTATAGACTGTTTTGAGACATGCCATAAATAAGTACCTGCTGTTGTTTTTACTATTATTAGACTCTGCCGATGCTTGATTGTGAATTTGTACAGTTTAAAATATATTTAATATTGTAAGTTTATGAACGTTCTTTCAGTTGATTGGATTTATTATCAAAATAAAGCTTGTCTGACTGACTGACTGAATGAATAAATGACTGAAATTGCAAACTTCTTCCAAACGTGAATTCATAATTTAGTCAATAACTAATGCCACTATAGTAAGAATGTGAGCAGAATTTAAGTTTGGGTTTAAAGTGGCCTTGACTGTTCAAGACAATAGTTCAAGAGCCTTCCTCATGTAAAATACATCTTAAAAATTATGTTTCCAAAGGTCAAACAACCATTTTAGGTTCCCCACATTATTTTCATAGTGTGAAGAACATTTTAATATTCTAAAAAACATTATTTTCCACTATAAAGAACATTTTGTCCAATAAAATTCAATTCAAATACAATTATTTTTTGCAAATGCTAAGCAAGACATTAAGGCAATAAGAATCTGTATTGTAAATTTGATTTTTAACCTAATCTGTATTTTCAGGACAAGGATGCTTTTAAATTATTATTATTTATTATTAATCCTTATTTTTAGCAAATTATCCAATCGCTGTGTATTTGCAATAACAATAACTAACCACTTTACAAAGCCTTACTATGGAAATGTTATGCATCCTTACATCTGCTTTCATAATTAATTGTCAAAAACAGCAGGTTTTTAAAGTGACAACTTATCCCCATGGACCCAAAAGGTTAATATAAAATAAGCTGCATTTTTTCCCCCATTTTACTTGGAAATACAGATGGAAACTTAAAAAAAAAAAAAAGTTAATAAGCTATTTGGTCTCTTTTAACGTGTTTCTACAGAAACTGTGACAACTTACCCCAGTCTCCTCCACTTATAAACTGACACTGTATATTCACACACATATTTTGTTACAGGTGAGTGATAATACTTTGTTTACAGTGCTATTGAGACTTCCCTGCATTGCAACACTATTACTATGCTGGGATAATCTCTTACATTGCAACTTTACTACTGTGTTCTAAAAAGAACAGTTTTGAGCAGGGGCGTTGCTAGAGTTTCGAGAGATAAAGGGCTTAGCTCCATAAAAAAAAAAAAAAAAACTCTCCCATGATTTATTTAAAATACATTAATTCATACTAAGTAAAATTTAAATCTATTAACATATTTATTGACATATCACTTACTGATATCAAATTATAATTTATCTTCATTTGGAGTATTTTGTTGTTGCACAATGCACATTTATATAATATAATATTATGCCTATGTGTTTTAATATCACTATTAATAAAGACTGTATGATCTCTGTATAATAAATTTAGTTTGTTTTTAAATGCAAGATATTTGACGTGTACCTTAAGTTAAAAATTAAGAACAAATGATTCAAGGACTTGCTCATAAAAAAGTCACTTGTTTCATTCCTGAATGAATCAAGGTTTTTTGAACCAGTTTCTTTTTCATTTGGCTATATTTAATCGAATGTGACCTGTAAATGCAAAAAAGCCGCTTCCATTGCTGTTTTGCGAAATATTCCTTTTTCGAATTGCCTGAAAAACCACCTCATGCAAGCCTAAAAAATTTTGCGCAATTGACATGTTTCAATTTTCAATTTCAATTTGTGCAATTTAAAAAGTAATGGAAACGCAGGTGTTGATACAATCTTTTAGAAGTGTTGTCAATTTTCAAAAAGGTGATTTATTCTATTTTGTACGTTGTAGACAACAGTGTATATCCGAACTATAAACTTTTATTCCAGTACTTCTGTGATTATTTGGATGTTTGTAACACAGAAACAGCGATACCTGTGTAAAGATGTTTCATATGCATTAAACTGTTCTCTCTGGGTAGCGAGAAGGAATATTTGAATGTCATACTACACTCTTAAAAATAAAGGTGCTTTAAAGGGTTCTGACAGCAATAGAATAAATATTTTTGCTTTCACAAAGAACCATTCAGTCAAAGGTTCTTTAAAGAACCATCTCTTTCTTACCTTTTTATAATCTGAAGAAGCTTCTTTTGCCACAAAGAACCTTTTGTAAAACAGAAAGGTTCTTCAGATGTTGAAGGTTCTTTATGGAACCATTTAGACAAAAAAGGTTCTTCTATGGCATCATGAAGCACCTTTATTTTTGGCGATATTTTATTAATGTTGATTAAAAAGTATTGCGAAATGACGGCGTTTCCATTAACCGACATATTTTTTTCCTCTCGCAATAAGTAATGGCAATAGATTTTTAATCAAATGTGACTCCCATATATTGCAAAAAAGTTGAAAAGGTGGTTTTTTAGGCAACTAAAAAAAAAAATATTTCGCAAAACGGCAATGGAAGCGTTTTTTCGCATTTACATGTCACATTCGATTAAATACAGCCAAAATCCTACAAAAATCCATTGCTATGACTTATCGCGAGAGGAAAAATTAGGTTTCAGTCGTATAACATCGGTTAATGGAAACACAATACTGTTTAATCGACAAATTATAAAATAGCACACATCTGTAATGAAAATGCAGCTACTGTGATTCAAGGCTTTAATAGACATAGCTGAATCCTGTCATTTAGGAACAAGATTGCATGGATGATTGGGTCGGTTCGCGATCTGGCTATTTATGGAAAAACATCAAATGAGGGCTTCAATGCTGTGTTTAGTGCAGCTAATGAAAACGTAAGGTAAGCGGTAAACTGCCTACTACTAAAGACTGCTTTTCATCATGGACAGTTGGATTTCTAGTAATTGGAGAACAATTTATAAAACATATTTTATTTGTGAACCTTCAAAAAGATCAGGCCTTTGGCAAAACATCATACCTGGCTTAAAAGGACTTTGATATACTACGCCAGAGTGCCTACACGTGTAACAAGCTGGATGCTGAGCACGTGCTTGGGACAGTTGTTGAACATGGCTGTATATCAAAGGTAAAAAATGATATAAATACTGTTCAGTTTCTTGCAAAACCCGATAGTTTCGTGTCTTAGGACATCAATGTATCGTCACGAGCCGCAGGGTGTAATTTGGATTTGTCTGTGCATGTTTGTTTTTTTACTTTCAAAGGTTTGGTGCCCATCCACTGCCATTAAATCACTAACAGACTGCAATGGTTTGAGTTAAAAATCTTTGTTTGTGTTCTGCTGAAGAAACAAAGTCACCTACATCTTGAAAGCCCTGGGGGTAAGCAGATAAATATCAAATTTCAAATTTTCATTTTTGGATGAACTATCCCTTTAAGCCCCCATGCCCCCAACCCCTTGCAAAGCCACTGGTTTTGAGATGCAATGAGACTGTTTACATTTTGCAACACTGGATAAACTCTTTCTCAAGGGAGAGATATTTGTGGTTTGGCAGCTGTAGGCATATTTTATAGGCGATGAATCCCCCTTTGTTTCGCATACTGTAACAATCAAAGATTCCAATCATCACCCAAGACTGCATGGGTGATTGGGTCGGTTCGCGATCAGGCTATTTATCGAAAAACATCAAATGAGGGCTTCAACGCTGTGTTTAGTGGAATGAAAACATAAGGAAAGCGGTAAACTGCCTACTACTAAAGACAGCTTTTCTTCATGGAGAGTTGGATTTCTAGTACTTGGAGAACAAATAAAAAATGTACAAAACATACAGTATTTTATTTGTGAAGCTTCAAAAAAAAAAAAAAAAACAGGCCTTTGGCAAAACATCAGGGGCTTAAGCCCCCAAAGCCTCCCCACCCCCCTCACAACGCCACTGGTGTTGAGACCGCAATGAGACTGTTTACATTTTTTTAGCAAACATTTTGCAACACTGGATAAACTCTTTCTCAAGGGAGAGATATTTGTGGTTTGGTTTATAGTTGATGAGACCCCCTTTGTCCCCTCAGTCACAACAATAACAACTCGCACTGGAGGCATGCATCGCTAACGTTCAACTACAGAATGCGAAAAAGATGGTAAGAGAAAAGAGAAGGAATATTGGTAGAAGGGGCATGATAGAAACCCTAAACTTTAACAGATAAAGGGTTGTCACATGTGAGGACGTTACCGTGGAGTCTTGGTTAAAGTTCAAAGCGTGGGGTAAGTTAGTAACTGAAAGTAACGACATAGCGATTTCAATTTCAGAAGTGCAGCTTTCCGTAATATGCTACTTTTTCCAGTAAGTAACAGTATAATGTGACAAACGCCACATATGTTTTGTTGTTGTAATAGAAAGTAGGATTGTGCAAACTAATCAAACGTGAACGTCCACTTCCTTCATTATTCTTCAACGCAGAAGTAAGCTTATAGGCGACACTTCCTGTTCGTTAGCCGTGATAAGGAAAAAACAAGAACAGAAACAACGAGGTAAACTTTGTTATGCCCCTGAAAGTATAAATGTTAATAAAACAAATCATTTTTTTTTTACTTCAAAGATATACTGTTTCTACTCCAAACTGTATAATTTTATTGGAACAGGTTAAAGGTTTATTATGGAAGGCCATTTGGACCATATCAAACAAATACCTGAAGGAAGTAAATGTTACTTCCTTCACTTTTGCTAAACTATTGGAACAGCCTGAATGGCCTTCCAAAATAAACCTTTAACTAACCTGTTCCGAACAGGAGCTTACCAAACAAATACCTGTAAATAAAGTGAAGGAAGTAACCTTTAACATTTTACACAGATACTATCCAGTAAAGCATTTTCTAGTTAAATAAAAAAATTATATTGATTTGAATTGTTCCTTTTAAATATGATGACTGAAACTTTGTTTCATTTTATTTTGGCATTGCTCTCATGTTAAAATTGTATTATATTATTTATTATATTATTATATTATACATTTGATTTAAATTATTTGAAACTTATGTTAAGACATTTTTTTTTAAATTTACATAATAAGAAAGCAATTAAAACTATTTCCATTTGTGTATGTATTTTATGTTTTCAAGTGTATTATTGTAGTCCTAACTATACTTTAACTGTGTTTATTGATGCTTATTAATTAAAAAAAAGAAAAAAAGTAGAGAAAAAAGTGGAATTTGCACTACAAAGCAGTGTGTTCATCATAATTAAGATAATACGTTAAGATAATGCTAAGACACACCAATCTGCAATATCAAGCAGCAAAACGAGTTTTTTGTAAAGCTAAAAATAACTTTTAAGGCAAAAATAAGGTGGATAAGTTATTTTAATGCACAGATTAAATTATTATTTGTGTGTCCCATAAAGGTTAGCACTGCATTTAATGTTTTTTTTTTTGTAGATATATGCAAAATAATACTATGTTTAGCAGAATAATTGTACAAAATAATATAATGTGAAATATAAAAAGCTGTTTTATGCAAAACATAAATAAATAAATATGCATAAAATAAATGAATATTTGCATAAATAAATATATATTCATAAAAAAAACATTTTATTTTTATTTTTCATTGAGCCCATAGCACCCCCTTGTGGAGTCACTGTACTGTGGCTGGTTATTTGTTTTTGTTTTTTTAAAGAAAATACTTATTTATTCAGTTTGTAGCTCAATTTGTTCATTTACTTTTTCCAGTTTTTGAGAGTGAGTGAAATAATCATGTCTTGAAAAATTCTTATGTGATCATGTTTCACTTTTTCTGTTGCTAAAAAGCATGAAATGTGAAGTAATATTCACATGTAAAAGTGGACAACTTATAAAATTCCTCAAGCTCACTGACACTTTCTTAATCATATGAATGACACGATGAGAGCGACATCCTCGTGACATCAGCAAAAACTTTCCCGAAGTACGTATTGCGCAATTCCTCGGATCTGACTCATCCAGGACGGAGCTTTAAAAGAGCTGCAAGTTCCACAGTGTTGACAGAATTCACCAACAGCTCTGAACACCTCAAGCATCTAGCATCCAATCTTTAGATTTACTTTGACTTAATCTTATTTTCTATTTGTAAATCTAAGTTTTACTTTGGAAGAATGCACTGCAAAATCATTTCAATCTCCATTATTGTTTTCCTTGGATTCCTGACCATTGGTGAAGGTAAGTGGTAATCTTTAACCCTGCGCTATTTTAAGTCATGCATGTATTTGATTAAATATTAACTTATTATTTTGCTTTCAGGAATGAGTCTTAGAGGTCTGGGTGTAGATCCACGCTGCCGCTGCATTGAAACAGAGAGCCGACGGATTGGAAAACACATAGAGAGTGTGGAGCTCTTTCCCCCAAGCCCACACTGTAAAGACACAGAGATCATGTGAGTTTTCACACTCATAATGCTATAATACTAGATTGATTACAAGCTTAGAATGAATCCAGATTAAGAAAGATTGTGTTCTTATTGGTTGTTCTCCTTATTTCTAACGCAGTGCCACTTTGAAAGGATCTGGGAAAGAGATCTGTCTGGACCCTACAGCACCCTGGGTTAAGAAGGTCATTGATAAAATCATTGCCAAGTAAGTGTCAGTAAATCCTCACAAGAAGTATTAGGTCTCTTCATATATGTCAAGGAAATAACAATGTTATTAAATAAACATCTTTTTGTTTTGCAGCAAAACACCATGAATGTCCGGGTCATCTGTGAAGCTGAGTCTGATGATATACTGACAGCCACAATCAACCACTTCCACTAAACCCTACTGTTAGCACTGTTTTGCTGGGTCAAAAATCCCCAGTTATTTATAATAATATAAGGCTATCACTTCATTTCTTTTTACCAAATAAGGTCCATGAATGTCCGGGTCATCTGTGAAGCTGAGCCTGATGATATACTGACGGCCACAATTCAACTGTCTGTTTTGTTCATTGTTGAGTGTTGTTCACATAAGTTGTATTTATGTATTGTATTTATATTTATGTATTTATTTATTATATGTTTTAAATAAAATAATTTTGTACTAATTTTCAGCATTTGTTTTACTTATTTCATCTGTTTTTTACACCTTGCAGAATTTGCAAAATGTTAATTATTTGACCAAAATAAGAGGGATCATACAAAACGCATTTTACTTTTTAAATAGTACTGACCTGAATACGATATTTCACATAAAAGATGCTTACATATAGTCCACAAGAAAAAACAATAGTTGAATTTATAAAAATGACCCTGTTCAAAAGTTTACATACCCTTGATTGTTAATACTGAGTTGTTACCTCAAATTTTTTTTTGTGATAGTTGTTCATGAGTTCCATGTTTGTCCTGAACAGTTAAACTTCCTGCTATTCTTAAGAAAAATCCTCCAGGTCACACAAATCTTTGTTTTTTTTTAGCATTTTTGTGTATTTGAGCCCTTTCCAACAATGACTGTATGATTTTATGTGAAAAGATCCATCTTTTCACACAGAGGACAACTGAGGGACTCATATGCAACTATTACAGAATGTTTATATGCTTTAGAAGAAGAAAATACAATGCTTTAAGAGCCAGGGGGTGTAAACATTTGAACAGAATGAAGATGTGTACATTTTTCTTTTTTTGCCTAAATATCATGTTTGTTTTCATTTAGTACTGCCCTTCAAAAGCTACAAAAGATACTTACATGTTTCCCAGAAGACAAAATGACTTGAATTTACTCTGATCTTCAAATTCAGGCTCTTAATGCATTGTGTTTCTGAAGAATCAGTGAGCGTTTGAACCTTCCGAAATAGTTGCATATGAGTACCTCATTTGTCCTTAGTGTGAAAAGTTGGATCTGAGAATCATGCAAAAAAAAAAAAAAAACTAAGAATTTGTGAGACCTGAAGGATTTTTCTTACGAGCAGCAGGCAGTTTAACTGTTAAGGACAAACAAGGGACTCATGAAAAAAAAAAAAAAAAACAGCTGTGGATCATTCAGGTAACAACACAGTATGAAGAATCAAGTATGTAAACTTTTGAACGGGGTCATTTTCATAAATTTAACTATTATTTTCTCTTGTGGACTATATGTGAACGTCTTTTATGTGAAATATCTTATTCAGGTCAGTACTAAATAAAAATAACATGCATTTTGTATGATCCCTCTTGTTTTGGTAAAATAATAACAATTTTGCAGATTCTGCGAGGTTTATGCAAACTTTTGACTTCAACTGTATATATATGAACCACTTCCACTAAACACTTCCACTGAATTACTGTTAGCACTGTTTTGCTGGCTCAAAAAGCCCCAGTTATTTATAATAAACTAAGGCTTTGCTATCACTTCTTTTCATTTTACCAAATAAGGTCTGACTCTAAACATAGGATTTCCACTGAATCTTCGCTTTTGATTTTAGTTCTTTGGAAGAAAACACTATATAATGTGTTTCATATGTAATGTGTGTCTTTCACTTTATAACATTCATTCCATAAGTTGTTATATAACAATGATTAAAAATGCAATATGTTCAGAACTCAGGTTAAACTGCCCTGGTAATAATAAAGTGGATTTGAAGGTTTCTATAAAAAGTGTAAGTAAGTTTTGATCTCTGTGCAAGCAACTTATTCCGCTTTCAGTCTACCAGAGCATTGCCCTGCATACTGAGTAGGTTTGAAAGGTACATCTGGCAAACTTGTACATGCACAAGACTGCACATGTTGCCACAGGTCACGTGAAGACTTGTAACCACATCAAGGGAAAACACCATTCTGTTGCACCGTCAGGCACACCCCCGTAATCTGCAGCTAATTTCATTGCACGTTGAATGATGACAAGCGTTTAAGTATGGTTTTTGATTAACAGGTCAACATGTAATAAGCAATGTGGATAGCAATAAAGGTAATAGTAACACATTCACTGTTATCTAATAGTTTTCCCCCCATAAACCTAATTTGCTGCTTATTGATAGCAAGGTAGTTATGTTAAGGTATGGGGTAAGGTTAATGGATTCAGAATATGGTCATAGAGAATAAGGCATTAATACGTCCTTTATAAGTACTAATAAACAGCCAAAATGCTAAAATGCATGCTAATAAGCAATGATAGTGAAGACAACATGTTAGTTTGTTCTAAAAAACATAACAGACATTAATTGTCATGTTTTATAATAAAAAAAATTTTATTGCTATTTTTTCCGTTTTACCAGCACATTAACTTAATCCCTTTTAGAGGATTGCATTATTCAGTAAAATAAAATAAAAGTTGTGTTTCCTTGTCTAAACAACTTAACAGAAAATGTTGATGTGTTTTGCTTTAAAACTATTTTGTAATGATTCACTAGTGTGACAAAGCCAACCAGGAACAACTCTTGTGTAACTTGTGATATTTCCCACAGAGATTCTACGGCTCATTTGAAGATCAAGAATGGTAAGTACAGGTGGGCATGACTGGTTGTGTTAAACTATACCAGTGTTGATATAGGTATACCGACAATCCAAGAGTGTAAGTTTCCTTTTATCTGTATTTTAGTGTTGTCTGGCAGCCAGATAGTGCAGGCTAAAAATCATACCTTGCTATCATGCTTAAAAAGATGGTTGACCCAAAAATGAAAATTCTGTTATTAATTACTCACCACCTCATGTTGTTCTAAACCTGTAAGACCTACATTCATCTTCGGAACTGAAATTAAGGTATTTTTGATGAAACCCAAGAGATTTTTGACTCTGCATAGACAGCAATGCAACTGGCACGTTCAAGGCCCAGAAAGGTAGTAAGGACATCTATAAAACAGTCAATGTGACATCAGTGGTTCAACCGTAATGTAATGAAGCTACGAGAAGACTCTTCTGTGTCAGCCTTCGCCATGCGTTGAGGAGAATACCACACCGCTGCGTTAGCAGCACCACATATGTGCGTTGTGGTACTCTTGTGAACACGCAAAGACTAACACAGAAGACAGGAAATTGTTGAATAAAGTTGTAACTTTTGTTTTCTTTCTGTACAAAATGTATTCCCGTAGCTTCATAACATTATAGTTGAACCACTGATGTAACATGGACTTTTAAAGTGTCAGTTGCATTGCTGTCTGTGCAGGGTCAGAAAGCCATCGGAATAAAATATCGTAATTTGTGTTCTGAAGATGAACGAACGACATGAGGGTGAATAATTATGACAGAATTTTCATTTGTAGGTCAACTAACCCTTTAATGGTTTTAATTTCACCATATATATATATATAAATATCTGAATATCAGATACGACTTTGAATCTTGCTGGTCCACTTCATCTGTTCACCCAGTGTTTATGTAGCATTAACTTTCTCCATCTGTTTTTCCTTTCATTTTTATCCTTTCTTCTTCCTCTACGCTGTCTGCCAGACGTTGCCAGTGTTTTCTGTTTCTTCTGCAGCCTTCTTTTAGAGGGGAACAGGACTCGTAAATGCTGGCCAAAGCCTGGGAAAGAAGGAAAATGAGAAACAGTAGGTACAGACTATATACTTCTTTTGCAACACAAAGCACCGCATTGCAGCAAAAATGTCTCTTACTCACTAAACACACATACCAACACACATATCTAACAGGATGTGTGCGGGCAGGCCCTCACCTCATAGAGCGGAGTGCAAATCCCATCGATGTAGGCAACCTGCATGTGAGGTAAGCGTGTGGAGTTTCCACGGTCCATCACCTCCTGTGAGAAAGAGATTAAATCTTCTCTTAAATATAATGTCTAAAGTAAAGTAGCAGAGGAATTTATAACTCCTTAAGTATAAGTTATAACTCCTTAAGTTAGACTTACAGACTTACCATTGGCTGAATGTTAAAATCACACTTTTCTCTGTCTCCTTGTGCATAGAATTCTGTCGCTACAAGTTCAGCAATCTGCCAAGGCGAAGAGAAAGACAGAGAAATTGGTGTATGCGCGTATGTAAGTGTGTGCTTGCATGCATGTGTGGTTGTGGTGTATCTGCATGCATGCATGTAAATGTGTGTGTGGGAGATGCTCACCCGCTTCTGAACTGGCCATGGTTTGGTTATTGCACATATGTCGCTTGCTGTCATTAGCATTGACCTATTTAGATCAAGAACATCAGTTAATATTGAGACAGGAAGTGGTCATAAATGTGGTGAAAGTTTCCTGTTCTTTTGCGCTGTGCTACAGTCAAATATATAGAGAGCAGATAAAAGGAAAAGAATAAGAGTGTATGTCTTGCTAGAAGATGACAGTATAGGAAATTCATGTAGATTTTTGTTGGTTTGTGTGAGAATGTGTGGTATAAATGTGTGAATATCACGCATTCATTTGCATATTCTTGTATATTTTTACCTCAGTAGTTCTCTATGTCCTTCATCTGTCCAAAGACAGCTGGTGTTCTGAGCAAGTTTAAAGAACTTAGCTCTCTTCCTATAGAAAAACAAACAAATACAGACACATAACATTTAGGTTGTGTTTTAAAGTATTTTGTGTGAACAGCTGTGTTTACAGCTTGAACTAGAAAAGGATTATAGCTTACTCTATATAGATAGCAAGGTCTGTTGCCAGAATGTTCTTCTCAATCATCTGCACACAGGCCCTGTATTCCTTTAATGAGAGCGAGCTGAGAATCTGACTGCCCTGGGAGAGAAGAAGGATAAAACATATGAAACATGGATTAATAAATTTATAAATAAATAGATCGATGGATAGATGGACGAATTCTAATTATGCTATAGATGGATTTTATGGATGAATGGGTGCTATGAATAGATGGATATACTATGGATGGGTGTTATAGTTGGACAGATGCTATGGATGGATGCTATAAATGCATGAATGTATGGATTTATGGATAGACGAATGCTATGGGCAGATGCTATGGACGGATGACTGGACAACAAGATTGATGGATTTATGGATGACATGGATAAATAGATGGATGTTATAGGTGGATGGATGCTATAAACAGATGACAGATGTTATGGAATATTATGGATGGATGGATGCTATGGATGGTTGGACAGATGAATGGGTAAATGATGGATGGAAAGATGGTATAGATGAATGGATCGATGAAGGCTATGGATGGATGATGGATGGATGTGATGTATGGATAGATTGGATTGATGGACAGAGATGAATAGATCGATGAATGCTATGGATCGATGGATGAATGATAGATGGTTGGATGGATGGATTTATGGATAGATGAAAGTTATGGGTGGATAGACGGATGCTATAAACAGATGGATGGATGTTATAGATATTATGGATGGATGGATGGTTGATGGATGGATGGATGGACAAATGAATGAGTAAATAATGGATGGACATTATGGGTGGATAGATGGATGTTATGAGTAAATAAATGGATGCTATAAACAGACGGATAATATTATGAATGGATGGATGAATGATTGATTGAGGATGTTATGGATATTATAGATGCATGGATGCTATGGATTGAATGACAGATGAACCAGTTAATGACAAATGGATGGATGGATGGATGAATGATGGATGGACGGATTTATGGATAGATTGATGCTATGGATAGATGCTATGGGGGGATGACTGGACAACAAGATAGATGGATGGGCATTATGGATGGATAGATGTTATGGATAGTGGATATGGACATTATGGATAGAGAGATGGATGGATGGACAACATGACTGATGGATGGATGCTATGGCAGGATGAATGAACAAGATGAATAATGGATGTTATGTATGGATGGATGGAAGAATGAACAGATAGATGAATGGATTAATTTATCTTACGGGGTTGTTGAGAATGAGAAGGCACATATCATAATGATGGTGCTCCAGGGATGAGTGCCCATACAGTTGTGCCAGAGGCTGGTTACTCCTAAGACACAAAAAGATAATGAATGGAAAAAGAGACAAAGAGAATTAAAATAGGGGATCAAAATGCACAACAATGTACAGTAATATTGCATCTATTTATCAAACCGTAATTTACCAGGACAAAATATTAAGGCAATTTACAAAATATTTAGAGGTATTATTTTCTTAAATAGTTAAGAAGTTTTTTCTTACAACTCATAGTGTGGCATCTCAAATACAGAATAAGCACTACAGAGTGTGCTTACCTCAGTTTAAAATGCATAAATAGCATTGTATAAATAACAATGGCATTTATCCATGCTTAAATGTGTTCAAATACAATGTAACTATGTATACTATAGACAGATCTATAATATCGCCATAGTCAGAAATGTTCTGTGGTTAGAGTAGTGTACTTTACCTCTCTATGTAAGAGTTATTTACTCCTCTGTGGTCCAGATCATGGCACAGGCTGGCAATCATGAGAGCAAGAACCTCCAGACTGCTAAAATTACTCTGGATTAAAGAACATTACAGATTAAGCAATCTTGGAATGACACCGAATGTGAGACAATGAAATATCAGAGATTTGGCAGGGCAGGGATTAATTAACTAATAATTTGCCTCATCCGGTTTTCTTAGAATAAACCGGTTAATCTATTAACCCCACGTGCACTCGAGTTTAAAAGATTAGGACAAGTTGTTTATCAGCTGATTATAATTCTGACCTTTAGTTCCTTTGTCTGCAGCATGGCAAACATACACTGGGCCGTGCACAATGCGTGACTCCAGTTGTGATAGACTACATTAATCCTGTAGCACTTCTGTACGCTCAAAACCCACTGACACAGGGTCTGAAAAACAAAAGGAAATACCAAATCTAGATCCACAGCTTACTCAAAAGTATTACTCAAAGCTTGCTTGTGATTTAGTGACGTTGGTTAGAAGAGCCAAGCAGGATTACACCAGAACCTTGTAGTCAATGCTGAACTCCTGGGGCAAACTGAGATCTAGGAACATGCGCACAACAGCCTGAGTCATGGCAGTCTGGGAGATATCAAAATCGCTGAAGCTAAAATCCAGTAGATGGAGGGCATCTGCTGATGGGATGATGGCCTCCTAGCGGAGAGGAAAATTAGAGTTAGAGGAAATTATTAAGACTTTTAAATGACGCTTTGAAAAAACAGTCCTGTGTTGAAGTGCAACTGACAAAACCACATACTCAAGAAAAAGTGACTCTAACCACAGGAAGTTGCAAGTTCTCTCTATCACGTCAACATTTAAAATGGTTTCACAACAGTTAATTCAGTCATGTGCAGATGTAAGAGGATTGGAGGTACTTTTTAAAAGAAAAATTAAAGGAAGGACTAAAGGGAGAGTTTCTGATTGCTTACCTCCAAGGCATCAATTTCCTCTTGCGAAGAAGAGATTTGATAAGATAAGACCTGTAGGTGCACACACACACACACACACACACACACACACACACACACAAACATACACAGTGTGAATAGAAAAAGAAAAACAATATGTTTATTGCTAAAATCTGTAGAACTGTTAAATATTAGATTTTCCCATGTAAATCAATCCTGGTATTGCGATTGCTGAGTCATCATTCAGGTCACTTGCTCATTATTTTTACAATATGATGTGACTTCCAGTGACTCACAAGAAATGTGATGGCATTTCCTACCTCTTTAGTCACAGCCAGCTTGGCTCTGGTTTTATCTGCCGTCTGCTGCATGTTGAATTTTTGCAATCCTAGAGCACAGTACACCGCAAAGTCCTCCAGGAGGTGCTCATCAGCTCGACTAAAAACTTCTGTCTCTTTAGGAGCCATTTTATTGACTAGCTGGCACACACCTGTACGAAGAAAACGTAAAAAAGGATGTGTATACTGCCTAAACAGACTATTTTCATATTAATGTCATTTCCCACCCTCTAAATTCCTGTATAGAGTCACTGAATTGCTGGTTTGTAAGCCCGTTTCCACTACTGAATTAAAAATAAAAAAAGGTATTTTGACTTTTTATCTACAATTCTGACTTTTTTCTCAGAATTGTGATGTAAACCTGCAATTGTGAGTTATAAAGTCAGAATTACAAGACTCACAATTCAGACTTTTTTTCTCAGAATTGCATGATATAAACTTGTCAGAAATGCGAGATATAAATGTAAATAGTTTATATCTCACAACTCTCTTTTCTCGCAATTTTAACTTTTTTCCTCAGAATTGTGAGATATAATAGAATATGTAAGGAAGATACGTACAGAAGCCCGTTTCTGCCACTGAATTACAAATAAAAATAGGTATTACAACTTTTTGCCAACAATTCAGACTTCTTTTCTCACAATTTTTCTCAGAATTGCATAACACAAATTCGCAGTTCTGACTTTTATCTCAGAATTGTGATTTAAACCCGCAATTGTAAGTTATAAAGTGAGAATTGTGAGATATAAACTTGCAATTCTAAAAAATTAAGTCAGAAATGCGCGATATCAATTTAAAGAGTTTATATCTCCCAATTCTGACTTATTTTCTCGAAATTCTAGCTATTTTTCTTGCAATTGCGAGTTTATCTCTGGCAATTCTAACTTTTTTACTCACAATTCTGACTTTTTTTCTCAAAATTTATTGATATAAATTCGCAGTTGCGAATATAAAGTCAGAAATGCGAGATATAAATTTAAAAAGTTCATATCTCGCATTTCTGACTTCTTTTTTTTTTTTTAGCAATTCTAACTTCCCAGAATCCGTTTCTCAGAATTGTGAGATATAGTCCAATTCTGAGGGGGGAAAAGACTGAAAAAGAAAAAAAGGGAGAAAAAAAACTGCGAGTTTATATCTCAGTTTTGTTATAAAGTCAAAATTGCAAGATATAAACTGGAAATTCAAGGAAAAAAAGTCAGAAGTGTGAGATAAATAGTCGCAATGACCTTTTAAATTTTTTATTCAGTGACAGAAACGGGCTTCCATAGGCCTGTAATATTTGTATATAAACAAAGTAAAATAACAAATGAGATATTTTTGCATCAGTGAGATTAAAACTATAGCAAATGGAGATGTTTTCCAGGATCAAAAGTCAGTATGAACTCTAAAAGTTCTTAAATTATTTCAAAACCAAATGATCTGCACTTAGTTTTGTTGTCTTGTTCTTTTACTATATGCAATCTATTATAATATGAACAATATAAAAGAGAAACCAAAAATCCTCTGGGAAAGCATGATGACTGAGAGCTTTGGTTTGCTAGATCAATACTGGACTGTATATTTACCTATGACGTTATCTCTCTGTTTGCCTCTCAGTGGTGTGCCGATCAAACTGCTGATCTGAGAGAACTTAGAAATCTGGGCCTTGGAGAAGACACACAAAAACAGTGCATGTAAGAAACTGAGGTAACACATTAGTTTAGGGACCATTTCTCACTATCAACTAGTTGCTTATTAGCATGCATATTGGTTGTTCATTTGAAATTATGAAGCACATATTAATGCCTTATTCTGCATTGCCATATTTTAGATCCTTTAATTCTCACTAAACTTAACAACTACCTTACTAACTATAAGTAAGCAGCAAATTAAGAGTTTATTTAGGTAAAAGTTGTAGTTAATAGGTCATTAATAGTGAAAACTGATCCTCAAACTAAAGCGTTGCTGAAATAGACACGGAAAATCCCAGATAAGAGGTACTTTTTGGTCACATGATGATATGGTTATCCCTAAAGCATATATGTTTTCAAAAAAGGAAGAAAAACTATGAAAATGTCATTGGTTTCCATGTAGGTATATGATCCCAATCAGTTCATTAGAAAAACATATTTATTGTTATATGTTATATGTAATATTATTATTATTATTTTATTACAATTAGCAAAGTGACAAAGTGAATCAATTTAGATAAACTTACAGGTCTGTTGTCAATGTTCAGCGTTTCCGTTGAGTTTCGCACATCCATGGCATACATGTGGCTGATGTCATTGCTGTCATAATCCCTAAAGATTAAAGTTACACCTGTCACTATTATTACACTAACACTATTATTATGTGACTTTCAACATTATGTGCTTAAAAAAACAAAGTACCTTTATTTTATGTATATCATAATCAAATTTTAAATGTACATTTATTTACCTTGTAGAACATTGGACAGAGCATTTGTTTTCTTGATGCTCTATATGGACCATCTTTGAGAAGGGTCCCTGCAAGACATCACCAAAAAACATAGATATATTAGTATCAAGTTCAGCCTTTTTTTGTAGGTTTTTATGGGCTTCATGCTGTCTTTTAACCTTTGCAAGAAATAAAAAGAAAGTGAAACAAATAAGCATAAGCAAAACCAAAACACTTTACAGTTACTAATAAACAAATAAAACATCCTTTTAGTTTTAACCATGAATCATTATCCATAAACTTTTATTTGCACTAGTGTACTACCGTGGAGCTGTCGTCTGAGATGAAAACAGAACAGAATTGTGCTTTTGTAACTGGCAGGATGACAGCAGCCAGTTTGCTGAGCATGTCCTCTATAGAGGGGTAGTCATGTGATACCAGCTGGGCCAATTCCATAAGTACCTGTCAATCAAACACACAATTATAACCACAGTGAATGATAAAAAGTGAATCCCTAAAGTAGTGTAAGTAGGATGTAAGTTAATCATTCATTACGGTGTATGTATACAGTTGAAGTCAAAAGTTTACATACACCTTGCAAAATAGTAATTATTTTACCAAAAGCAGAGGGATCATATAAAATGCATGTTATTTTTTATTTAGTACTGACCTGAATAAGATATTTCACATAAAATACATTTACATATAGTCCACACAAAAAATATAAGTTAAATGTATAAAAACAACCCCGTTCAAAAGTTTACATACACTTGATTCTTAATACTGTGTTGTTACCTGAATGATCCACAGCTGTGTGGGTTTTTTTTTTTAGTGAAAGCTGTTAATGATTCCCTTGTTTGTCCTAAACAGTTTAACTGTTCTTTAGAAAAATCCATCAGGTCCCACAAATTCTTTGGTTTTTCAGCATTTTTGCATGTTTTAACCCTTTCCAACAATGATTTTGAGATCCATCTTTTCACACTGAGGACAACTGAGGGACTCATATGCAACTATTACAGAAGGTTCAAACATTCACTGATGCTCTAGAGGAAAATACGATGCATTAAGAGCCAGGGGTGTAAACTTTTAAACAGAATGACGATGTGTACATTTTTCTTATTTTGCCTACATTTTTTATTTTTTTATATAGTACTGCCCTTCAGAAGCTACAGAAGATACTTGCATGTTTCCTAGAAGACCAAATAAGTTAGATTTACCCTTCGAATTCAAAACGTTTTCACTTAATGCATCATGTTTCCCTCTGGAGCGTCAGTGCGCGTTTGAACCTTCTGTAATAGTTGCATATGAGTTCCTCAGTTGTCCTCAGTGTGAAAACATGGATCTCAAAAGCATACAGTCATTGTTGGAAAGGGTTCAAATACACAACAATGCTGAAAAACCAAAGAATTGGTGGGACCTGAAGGATTTTTCTGAAAAACAGCAGGCAGTTCAGCTGTTCAGGACAAACAAGGGACTCATGAACAACTATCACTAAACAAAAAGACAAAAACACACACACACACACACACACACACACACACACACACACACACACACACACACACACACACACACACAGCTGTGGATCATTTAGGTACTGTAACAAGAGTATTAAGAATCAAGTGTATGTAAACTTTTTAACGGGATCATTTTTATGAATTCAACTATTATTTTTCTCTTATTTTGGTAAATAATTAACATTTTGCAGATTCCGCAAGGTGTATAATGTAAACGTTTTGACTGTGGTTTTGATTGTATTACCTCATATCTGATATAATCACTTTCCCAGTAAAGTAATTTTTAAGGATAAAGTTATGTTTTTTGTGTGTTTCAGCAGTATATTGTCAAAATTATTATCTTATTTGAAGTTAGAGAGAATGTTTTTTGCAATAAGCATGTCATGTATCCTTTAGATGAATCACTTTACATAAAAGTGTTAAAATAAAAAAAAAGTGTCAAGTCTGTGTGACACCTGGTTGCGTTTGCTCTCTTGTTCAGAACTTTCACAGAGCTGGCTGTTTTCCAGGATCAGTCCGAACAACACCATGTGTGACGACAGCACCTAGAGACAGAAAGATGGCTCATTCTTTGACTCATTCATTCAAGTCACATAAGTTAGCATTGATTATTATAGATAAGTGGACTGCCACATTTATTTATTTTTTATAATGCATACTCAAATGCCATGCATGTCTAATGTTTGGCATCTTTAATTATGTTAAATACTTACTTTCTCATCTTGTTCTGAGAAAAAGCTGCCTAGGCATGTGCCTAGCCTACTTTTGTTCACAGCCATGATAACACCTATAACCTGCCAAAATATAATGAACCAGTCCTTAGATTAATAAAAACAAATTAATGTTCATTACTAAAAAATATTTATAAAGGATTGACTGGTTATTTAGCAAAAATATCACATAAATATAATGCAAATTTGTGTATATATCATAATGATAATATATTAATGGATAATCTAGCATTGTCCAACCTCCTTTTTGTGGTTCAGGATGGGTACACTGAGAACACTCATGGGTTTGTCCTCTTCCCTCTCATACAGTTCAACCTGAAATCTCGGATCCTATAAAATCACAGTTAAAACCAATTATTCAGGTGATTCAGTAAACCACAACATTTTAAAACCTTGCATCACTATATGTTATCTCTGATGTGATGACAGCGTATGCTGTTTAATGGCTGTCTGCACAGGCAAAGGTGAGAAATTTTAGAGGTGTAACAGGGTTGACACCCTAGAGAGGGTTAAGATAAGATAAGATAAGAGTTAAGTGGCATGTTTCTGAGAAAGAGATACTGGTTAAGCACATATTACTATCTTTGCTATTTATTCTGTCTCTCTCTTCCCTGCTCACATTCTGTCAGCTGTCACTGTGCCAAATCAGGGTTTAAAGCTTAGAGCAGGAAAGGATTTCCCTTCCCACACAAATGTCCCAAAGCGTATAAAGATTTACAAGCACGCACAATCTTATCCCTCATTCCCATGCATATTAATCTCCAATAAGACTAAAGATGCATGATGTGTTGGTATCATATACGTATATGTTATTGTTTTTTTAATTTATTGGTGTTAGTCAGCATGCGAATTTCCCCTATTATTACACTGACATTACCTTTGCCATCATATAATGCTCACTTAAATTTAATGTTTAATCGCTTAATTTAATACAGTGTTAAATGCAATCTTTATAAAACCTCATAATGATTATCCATTTTTATATTGTACTGTAATATGTGACCCTGGACCACAAAAGCAGTTGTAAGTAGCACGGGTATATTTGTAGCAACAATACATGGTATGGGTCAAAATGATTGATTTCTCTTTTTAATACCAAAAATCATAAGGATAATATGTAAAGATCATGTTCCATGAAGATATTTTGTAAATGTCTTAGCATGAATATATCAAAACTTAATTTTTGATTAGTAATATGCATTGCTAAGAACTTCATTTGAATAACTTTAAAGGCGATTTTCTCAATATTTACATTTTTTTGCACCATCAGATTGCAGATTTTAAAATAGTTGTATCTTGGCCAAATATTGTCCTATCCTAACAAACAATACATCAATGGAAAGCTATTTATTCAGCGTTCAGATGATGTATAAATCTCATTTTCCAAAAACTGACCCTTATAAGTGGTTTTGTGGTCCAGGGTTACATTATGTTGCAAGGCTTAAATTAATTTGCAAATAAAACAAAGATTATTGGAGTATGTTTTACAAAAACGAAATGCTATTTCAATCTGTCTACTTTAAAATGTAATCTTTAATTTAATGTGTTACTTACTGTTTCTATGTAATAATTTGTGGAATTTACTAGCAATTTCTGAGTAAAAATGGCTTCAAAGTAAATCCAACATCAAATGTTTATCAGTGTAGCTTTCATTTTTTTCTTACTTTTTAGTGTTTTAATATTATTTAGAGTTTCAATATTTTAATATATAGTGTTTTAATATTTAATTTATTAAAAAATATAATATTTGAAATTCATTGGTTATCGCTTTATCTGCTTATTGCTTACTTCATACTGCACTGTATTATTTTGTGAATTCAATTTTAGCATTTAAAAGGATTTATTTTACTTTTCAGTCTTTTAATTTTAATTAATTTAGATAAAATAGTATAGATATGTCATTTATTGGTCATTGGTTCATTTGTATATCAGTATTGGCTGTTTATTGATAATCCGAAATCTAAA
Source organism: Garra rufa (assembly GCF_049309525.1). Taxonomy (NCBI): domain Eukaryota; kingdom Metazoa; phylum Chordata; class Actinopteri; order Cypriniformes; family Cyprinidae; genus Garra; species Garra rufa. The sequence continues at coordinate 42,448,477 of NC_133366.1, read as the reverse complement.
TGGCAGCACACTATTTAAAAAAAATCAATAAGATATCCCGTTTCTTATATACGGTGCCCGCCAGGGGACACCTTCGGTTCACTTATGTTTGTCGTGGCCACGACATAATATCACGTTCCCACGAGTTAATATGACGTTCCCACGAATTAATATCTCGTGGCCACAACATAATATCATGTTCCCACGAGTTTATATGTCGTGGCCACGACAAACATAAGTGAACCGAAGGTGTCCCCTGGCGGGCACCGTACTTATAAGCAAGACCACACTCATCCTCATTTTCATTTTCAAACACGTTCAACTAACACACAGGTTTCTATTTTCATTATTAGAATTACATTATCATAAACATTTATCTGTTTACACATTTCCCACTATTGAATAGAGCAGTAAGCCTTTGAAGTCACTTCAGATTTATAGTGTTCAAACTATTAAAACCCTAGATGAGCTCTGAATAACTTGGCACATTAATCCAAATTTAAAGCACCTTAGATTAAATCTCAATCTGTTTTGAGAACAAAGAATTAGTTCAGGTCAGTCCTGGAAAGCCTGAGTAATCTTAGTGTTTCTTTTACAAGGGGAGTCCTGGACCAGAGTCAACCAGTGACCTAAACTGTAAGGCCAGATTAGACTTGACATTAAACACCCCTCATTTATTACCTCACGGGCATCCCTGATGTTAAGCGGCCTCCCAGTGCTGACCACGTATCCCATAATGCACTTGTCCCACTCTGCTTGTGTGTAGCCGTAGACAGACTCCTCATCTGATAGGAAGATAGGACCCAAACTCTTTACACCTGCTTTGTCCACCATTGTCATAGAGAGACAGCAGCGCTGGGCCTGAGTGATCTCACAAAGGTGCTGTAGTATCTGACCGATGATTTTGTTCTGTAGAGGCCTAATTGGACCACCAAAGAGGTGCATCATGAAGTTACAGGACTCGCCTCTTTTACACTGTCCCGCTGGTCTTGGGGAGCTCAGAGAATGTGGCAAACATTTTGATCTTGACATACAAGGTGAAAACGGAAAGTATGCAGACTGCAGAGATCGGGGAGAACGACCCCCGGCCCGATCCAGATACACAGGATCATCAATCTGATGAACGGAAAGGCAGGAGCGTGGTCTATCCATTGAGGCAGGATGCACATGTCCTCGAGAGGGCGGACACGGAGGATGGGACACCCTACGTCTGCCTAGAATAGTCAACCTAGATCTTGGCTCATTTATGAGGGTTTGGGCAGCTTGGGCTCTTTCTACACAGCCATGCACCCAATGCCTTAGAAGAGAAGAGACAAAACAGCACTGTTAACATTTTGGAAATGTTTATAAAGTTTATAATATATAACCATGCCTTAAAAAAAAAAGACCAGTATACACTACCAGTCAAAAGTTTTTGAACAGTAAGATTTTTAATGTTTTTTAAAGAAGTCTCTTCAGCTCAGCAGTAAAACTTTTTAAATATATTTTTTACAATTTAAAATTTTCTATTAGAGTATATTTTAAAATGTAATTTATTCCTGTGAATAAACCTAATTTTTCAGCATCATTACTGTCTTCAGTGTCACTTGATCCTTCAGAAATCATTCTAATATGCTGATTTGCTGAATTTTCTTTTATTATTATCAATATTTTAAAGTCAAGTAAAATTTTTTGTAACATTATAAACTATACTATTCAATCACTATAATAATAATAATTATTATTTTTGGAAATAAATTAGAAATTAAATTAATACTTTTATTTAGCAAGGATGCTTTAAATTCATCAGAAGTGATGATAAAAACATTTAGATAAATGCTGTTCTTCTAAACGTTCTATTCATAAGAGATACCTGAAAAAAATTCTACTGCTTTTCTGCAGGCTTGGTGAGCAGAAGAGACTTCTTTAAAAAACATTAAAAATCTTACTGTTCAAACAAAAACTTTTGACTGGCACTCTGGCAGTGTACCTTATGTTGTTGAACCACCAGACCAAATTTTAATAGAAACTAATACTAGATTAAGCTGGTCTTTTCACTGTTTGTGAGATCATTTATAATGTCTCTCAAATATATGACCTTGAACCACAAAACCAGTCTTAAGTCGCTGGGGTATATTTGTAGCAATAGCCAAAAATTCCTTGCATGGTTCAAAATATTTGATTTTTCTTTTATGCTAAAAATCATTAGGAAATTAAGTAAAGATCATGTTCCATGAAGATTTTTTGTAAAATTCCCACTGTAAATATATCAAAATGTAATTTTTGATTAGTTATATGCATTGTTAAGAGCTTAATTTGGACAACTTTAAAGTTGATTTTCTCAGTATTTTGATTTTTTTGGACCCTCAGATTCCAGATATTCAAATAGACATATCTCGGCCAAATATTGTCCTATCCTAACAAACCATACATCAAAAGAAAGCTTATTTATTGAGCTTTCATATGACGTATACATCTCAGTTTTGTAAAATTTAACCTTATGACTGGTTTTGTGGTCCAGGGTCACATATAAGGTTTCCTTAATGCTTCTTTAAATTTAACAGCAATAGCAAAACCCTGATATTTGGAAGTAGTTATTTGTCAAGATCTTCACTTCCGCACTAGGCTCCTGTTCATAATTAACTTGAAAAAGCAGTATTAATAAGCATTTTTCTATAAAAAAGTGTAAAAACTGAATAAAATATTAAATATTTTAGTAATTAATTTAGTAATTAATTTTAGTAAATATATTAAGCAATGAATGCGTCGATAAACAAATATTTTTTTAAGAAACTAATGTATCGTTGATTCCACAAAAATGTTAAGCAGCACAATGCTTTTTTTTTTACATTGATAACAATAAATGTTTCTTGAGCATAAAATAAGGAAGGATTGAAGGATTATGTGACACTGAAGACTGGAGTAATGATGCTGAAATTTCAGCTTTCCATCACAGACATAAATTATACATTTAAAGCATATTGAAACAGAAATTGTCTTAATATTTCACAATATTACTGTTTCAACTGTATTTTTGATTTAAGAAATAAAACCAGCCTGGGTGAGTTGACAGCCTTTTTTCAAAACATTAATATATATAACTGAAAGTACTAAGTTGAGACTTTTCACAGTCATTATATAAAGCACTGTGACTATTTCTTTGTCAGTTGTTCTATCCAACACCACACAGAACTATTTCAAGCTATTTACAACCATTTTTCTTACGAATACAAACTACTATATGCAATGTTTAAACTTAAGACATAAAGAATGAATTTTTCCACACTCTCTCAGAACAGATACAGCTACATGGCTCACCTTGAGGATCTGCTAAAGTAAGACCTGGCGGAATCTGAATGATCGTCCAGCCAAGCCTTCACTTTCTCGCTTTCCTTTCCCATCCTGAATCCCAGTCTCTGGGTTTTGGCTCCTGGGGTCCAGAGAGGTGAGAAGAGCCATCCAGCACTGGTGATGACACTCTGTTCTTTCTCGCTGTCATTCCTCTCCACACGGGAACCCTTCTCTCCATTCTTCCCGTTTTTGCCTGACTTGGATCTGGACCCCTGAGACCCCCGGCGGGCCGAGGGGACTCCATACCTGCCCTCAGCAGGCAAAGAGGGCAGGGACTCCGTATGCAGACATGGCATGTTTTTTCTTGCCTTTGTTCTCTCCAAAATAAGATGCAGATATGCAAAATGCTGGAGCTTCCTAAAGGAGCGATAAAGAGAGATGAAAAACACTGATGCACGGTCGGTACCCAAGGAAGGTCAGAGGATTAAGCTTTGCTGTCACCAACTACCCTAACCTCACAACTCTGCACAGTGAAGGTGGGGGCTAATCTGTTACATAAAACTAATCCGTGAGATAACCCCACGAGTTTGTGTTATGCTCATTCAGGCAACGGGATTAGTGTCCCGGAGAACTATTAGTGACTTTGCACTTTGTCTTTAACCGCCTCTACCTGCCAAAAAAAGCTATTAGAAAATGTCAAGTGGACATAAATAGACAAAACCCACATGATCAAACCCAGATAAATATGCAAACTGATTAAAGACTGGAACAGGGTTTGAGGACACAGTGATTACTGTATATGAAGGTAGAAAAGACATTTTTGTTAAATAATTTTAGAAATAAAAATAATAAGTAAACAAATAAAACAGCAAGAAACAGAGAGTGCTGAAATGAAAAGCTTTGCTTAGGATAAAAAGCTAAAATATTTTATGCCTTAAATTATACTGATCTATATATTATTTGCACAATATGTTTTCATGATAAACAAATTATGATTACTAGATCATTTAAAAAAAAATCCAGATTTTAAAGATGTCATCATCAGGAATTTCCAAGCATGTGGTGTCTGTTTCAAAAAAAAAAAAAAAAAAAGAAAGAAAGAAAGAAACAGCCATGCAGAAAATCTTTAACCACATTCCTTTCTAGAAAGCACTTCCCTTTCCATTATTTTCAGTGCTGAAAACTAATACAGTGCAACAGGTTATAACTCGTTTGAAAAAGGATGCCAAAGGTCCTCATGGTAAAGTGATGTAAAGTGATATATGTTAGTGGTTTTCATTGTTAAAAAATGAAAACCACTAACCAGCATGGGTGGTCAACAGTATATCTTATGTTGTTGATCCACAAATTTAAACAGAAATTCATACTAGATTGAGCTAGTCTTTTCACTGTTTGTGTGATCATTTATAATGTCTCTAAATAAAAGGTTCCCTTACTGGTTCTTTATATTTAAAATAATTTTTAATTTAAAATCTTTATATTTTTACTGCTTAAAATAACTGCTTTCAATTTGAATATATTTTCAAATGAAATTGAGCATCATTACTCCTTTCTTCAGTGTCACATGATCCTTCAGAAATCATTATAATATGCTGATTTACTATTCTAAATTTTTAAAACGGTTGAGTAAATTTTTTTAGGATTCTTTGACGAATAGAAAGTTCCAAAGATCAGCATTTATCTGAAATAAAAACCTTTTGTAACATTATACACTAAACCGTTTAAAAGCTGGAGTCCGTATAATGTTTTTTTTTTTTTTTTTTTTTTTTTTGGGGGGGGGGGGAAATTATATAAATTAATACCTTTATTTAGCAAGTATGCTTTAAATAGAAATTGAAAAGAGGATGCCAAAGGTCCTTATGGTAAAGTGATATAAAGTGATGTAATACTTCTAAGGTCCACTAAAGTACACCATGCAAGTACAACACTTTAAAAGTATAAAATATAAAGTAATACAATTATGTAAAGTATAATACTTACAAGTATAATGGCAATGTTATGCTGTATGTTTTATTTTAACATAATTAACTATTTTATTTTTCCTGTGTAAACAGTCCTGCCAAAAAATCCCTTTGAAAATGTATTTGAAATAAGCGGCCTCTACTGGTTCTCTCAAGAAATTGAAATAAATAAAATTAATTTGTGGAAACCCAAGGCATACTTTACCTGAAAGATGTGACATGACGAAATTTCTGTCAGCTGCTTATCACGGATAAGGTTGAATTTTGCATCCAATTCATCGGCCTGCATAAGTACAGGTAGATTAGTATATAAACGTTTGATAAGCGTTTATACAGTTCATTCATTCATTATACAGTTTTACAACAGGTTTTTGCTACTTTTAAGCGTTTTCTGTGCCACGGCCCCGAATAGAATTTGTTAAAACAAAGACTGTTTCCAAATATGTTTTAGGTTCACTGCAAGATAAATTAGCCTACTTAAATTCATACCACTCAAACGCAAATCTTGAAGTAATTTGTGACATTTTTGTATAAACGTAAATGTGCGGTTACATTTACATTGCAATTTCGCGGGAGAAATCCAACCCGCTCGAACGAGGTTTTCGGTTGTAGTAAACCTTATTTTAGTAAATAAGGTTTTAGTAAAATTTTAGTAAATTTTAGTAAATAACCTTATTTTAGTAAATAAGGTTTGTAACTACTATAAAAGAGAAAGAGACCGTTTAATTCACTTTATTTGTAATGTACTTATTTGAACACTTCCCAACTTAATTGTTGTGCCCGGACCGCCTTTATTATGTATTTATTTATTTGCACTTATGAATAACAAATCTGTATTGCTAAATTGGCATAGCATTAGTTACCTTTTTTTTCATTTAATTGTTTCCTTACAGAAATACAAACTCACAAGTAGTCCAAATTACTAGAAATGTTTAGTACTTGGGTTGTTGTGCAATCCTAAACTTTCCCATCCTCTTTTTGAAAATGTATTTGATATTAGCGGCCTCTACTGGTGTTCTCAATAAATAAAAATAAATAAGTCATATTTTTACCTTTCCAGGAAGATGTGACGTGACGACATTTCCTTCCCCGTTTTATCACGGATGAAGTTGAATTTTTTATCCAGTTCTTTGGCCTACATAAATACAAGTAAGATTAGTATATTACCTTTTGATAAGCGTTCATTATACAGTTTTATAACAGGTTTTGCTGCAAGCTGCTGTGTCACAAATTGTAAAAACAAAGACAAACAGTTTTCAGGTTCATACTACTGCATCATACATGATTTATATTCTTAACACACATATGCTAAATGTAGAAATTTTGGAGTACTTTCTATAACCATAAAGATCACCTTGCCTAGCAAAATTTCATGGGCTAAACTAAACCTAATTTGACTCATTAAATGAAAAAACAAAACACAAATTAATTTACTTTAATTGTATTTATTAATTTATTTGTATACTTTATATCCCAACTTAATTGTTGTGCCCTACTTTATCACTTATTTATTTGCACTTATGAATGACAAAAGTGTATTATCTGTATTGCTAAATTGGCATACCTTTAGTTACCTCATTTTTTCATTAATTGTTTCCTTACATTAATATTAAATTCAAACAAGTAGATCTACAGTTTGACAGTTTGGATTGTGGTTGTTGTGCGATCCTATGGCTGCAGACAACACGCACTTGCATTTTCAGACTTGCACTCTCAGACACCTTCACTTCTGCAATTGTTTTTAAATTTTTTATTTGTTTTCATTATTTATTTATTTTTATTGAATATTTTAAAATTTTACAACAGTAGCCAGGTGATAAAGACAAGAAAAAAATAAACTAAATAACAATGTCATTTGCAGTCGTCACTTTGAAAATTGAAAAAATATATATTACATTTGATCTTTTAATTTCACTTAATGTATATTAAATACATTACGCTTGTTTATGGTTTTCTACGGGAAGTAAACGCTTAACCAGAGACTTTGTGCTGTTCTGTGGCCACAGACCCTTCTCAAACTTTCCCATCCTCCTGTGTATTAATATCTACAAACACTAGTGGGAGCAATATCTTTTTGAAATCTTTTTGATATTAGCGGCCTAATTACTGGTGGTCTCAATAAATAAAAAATAAATAAATAGAAAACCATCAAATTTTAACCTTACCTGAAAGACGTGACGTGACGACATTTGGTTATCACAAGTGGTAAGATTAGTATATTAACTTTTAATAAGCGTTCATTATACAGTTTATAACAGGTTTTGCTGCTTTTAAGCGTTTTTTTGTGCCACGACACTAAATAGTATTGTACCGAATTGTAGCTGTTTCCAAACAGGTTTTAGGCTCATATTACTACATCATAAATTACTTTTTATGCAAACATCCATACCTCTCAAACGCAAAATTTTAAGTAATTTTTGAATAACCGTAACCGTCCGGTTGGTTACATTACCTTGCCTAGAAAATTCGCGGGGGAAATCCAATCCTCTCAAGTGCGGGGTTTTCAGTTGCAATAAACCTTATTTCAGTAAAATAAGTTTTGTAACTGAAACAAAAAAAAAAAAAAAATAGACCAATTAATTTGTTTAAATTGTAGGCTATTTATTCATTTGTACAGCTTAGCTGTTGTGCCCTACTTTATTATTTATTTATTTGCACTTATGAATGACAAAAGTGTATCTGTGTTGCTAAATTGTCATAGCTTTAGTTACCTCATTTTTTCATTTAATTGTTTCCTTACAGAAGCTGTTTCCAAGACAAAAATTACTAGAAATGTTTATGCTTGTAGATTTATCTACCTCGTTTACTTTTGACAGTTTGTGGTTGTTGTGCAATTCTAAACTTTCCCAACCTGTATAAATATCTACAAACACTAGGGGGAGCAACCCAGCAAGGTTTTACAGCATCTTTCATGTCCTCCCAATTTCCCCATATTATTTCCTTTCATTCAGTCAAACCTCTTTTCACATCCATTTCACATCACATCTCCTTTTGCTTACCTGCAATGTGTATTTTTGTCCATTGTCCTTCCATAATTTGCATTTCCTTTTATCAGCTTTCTGTCTTCCATCCCTTTCATTCTTGATCATCTTGCTCCATTTCCCATTAGCCTCATTGTGTCACACTTCTCACTCCAGTGAATATCTCCGGCTCCACCGCATTCCAGTTTCTCTTGCCTCCATCTCTCTGATTTCCTCATCTCCTCTGGTTTCCAGGCTCATTCCTCTTGTCACCTGCAGTGGGAGGTGCGGCCGAGGGTAGCCGGCTCTGATTGGCCGAGCAGGGAGGAGGCTTCTGTGACATCGTGATGCTGTGCAGATGCTCAGCAGCAGTGGTAGTCGAGAAAGACAGGCTGGCGGTATCCTCTCTCTCTTTCTCTCTCCCTCTTTCTCTCCCTCCCCCCTCTTTTCCATCTTTCCTTTCCCTTCACGCACAAGCACGCATACACACACGCGCACTCCGTCACACTGCAGCAGAAAGGAGAGGACACACCGTGAAGCTGTGAGGTACAACCAGGCCTCTCCTCTTCCTCCTCATCTCTCCTGTCTCTCTCTCCTCCGCTATCCTCTGCTCTCCTTCAAGGACTACCGCACCCAGGAAGCGCCTGGAAAAGGACTTACCGCAGCACGACGGATCTACGGATCACTCACACACCTACATCCTCTTTTTTTCCCTCTGCGTTTCTTGTTGCCAGGCAGTGTTGGCTGAGCGTCAGGACGTGCGTTTGAGCATGTGTGCGTATGGCAAGGTGCTTTTCTCCAGCTGACTGAACTGTGGTTTAATCATCTCGTTTTTTTCTTCTCCGTACGTGGCATTCTCGTCGTTCGTCGCTCGCCGCTCGTCTTCCTCCTGACAAAGCCGGACCTTATCCCAGGATGCCGTGCGGCAGGCCACTCTGCTAGGCCGCAGAAGCATGGGCAAAGCACCGGGGGGGTGGGACAGCACGGATTGGACGGCTCTGCTCCGGACGGGCGCGCTTACGCACTCCGCCGCTTCCGATGGGTGAGGACGGCGAGAGCACCAAAATCAATCACAGCTTCCTCCGAGACTATGTCACAGAAGGTATGCCCATACACCTGCATGAGCTTGAAAAGCACATCCCTTTCCATTACACACACACATACTCAACTGTAATTTGATCCTGTTCACCTCTGAAGATCTGAAAATAACCTTGATCTCAGCAGCTGTGCGGTAAGTCTTTTAATTCAGCTGACTCATCAGACTTTGGTCACCTGGTCCCACCACACACCTGTTATTGGGTTACAGCATGCATTAGTGAGACTGTTTTCATTCAATTATTGGGCTCTGCGAGCCAGCCAGAATAATGTATGTGCAAACAGAACCAAGATAGTCTTATATTTCATGCATCTAAAAAAGATTAAACACATCTTTTGATTTTATTTCTAAAAGTGTCTAATCGTTTGTGTCTTTTGCAGGCCTTATCATAATCACGTTACAGAGCAGAATGCTTCATCATGAGCAGGCCAGGCTGTTTTATTTAGTGTTATCGTCATTGTACTAGCAGAACCAGGAGCATGACATGCTGTTTATCAACTATTAGGCTGTACAGTGTGAAGCCATATGCCCAGACGAAGCTTTTGAGTAAAAGTGTTTGCGTAGACAAAACCACAGTTGTGCTGTGCTAGCACATGCCCATGAACTTCTATTACTTTAGGTAATTTGTATCGTAAAAGATTTTTTGGCTGGGATTTTCATGCGAGACTGTTATGTAGAAGTATTAGTGTCTAGCTCCAGGTATGCAGTTATTCTTCATCCAGATATTCCAGTTCTGTGCAAATTTGTATATATTTTCTATGAAAGAAGAAAATAATAACTGCTGCCACCTGCAGTTGTTTGCATCCCTAAAATCTGTGAAATGTCTATTGTAGAAAGTAAAATGATAGAGAAGCATTTGTTAAAAATATTTTAATTATTTTTCCAAGACAGTAAAAATAGTAATAATAATGCATATATTACAAATATTTAATAGTAATATCAACAATAATAATTATTTAATTATTACATGAAATATAGAAATACACTGTTGTGTGTGTGTGTGTGTGTGTTCCATGAAGATATTTTGTAAATTTACTACCATAAATATAGTAAAACGTAATTTTTGATTAGTAATATGCATTGCTAAGAACTTCAGTTTGACAATTTTAAAGGTGATTTTCTCAATATTTAGACTTTTTTTGCACCCCGAGATTCCAGATATTTAAATTGTTGTATCTCGGCCAAATATTGTCCTATCTTAAAAAGATAGCATAGCATACATCAATGCATACATCAATGAAAAGCTTATTTATTCATCTTTCAGATAATGTATGAATCTCAATTTCATAAAAATCTAGGGTCTCACACACACACACACACACACACACACACACACACACATATATATATTTTTATGAAACTGAGATTTGAAATTGAGATCACTACCAGTCAAAAGTTTTTGGACAGTATGATTTTTAATGTTTTTTAAAGACGTCTCTTCTGCTCACCAAGCCTGCATTTATTTCATCCAAAGTACACCAAAAACAGTAATTTTTTTTAGAATTGTTACTCCAGTCACATAATCCTTCAGCAGTCATTCTAATATTCTGATTTGCTGCTCAAAATCATTTATTATCATTATTATTATTATTATTATTATCATGAAGTTTTTCAGGTTTCTTTGATGAATAGAAAGTTCAAAAGAACAACATTTATCTGAAATAGAAATATTTTGTAACATTATAAATGTTTTTATCATCACTTTTGATCAATTTAAATATTAATAATAATGCTTGCTAAATAAAAGTATTACTTTCTATAATTAAGCCATTGAACGAAATAGTGTACAATGTTACAAAAGCTTTTTTATTTCAGATAAATGCTGATCTTGGGATGTTTCTATTTATCAAAGAATCCTGAAAAAATGTACTCAATGGTTTTAAATATTGATAATAGTAATAATAAAAAATGTTTCTTGAACAGCCAATCAGCATATTAGAATGATTTCTGAAGGTTCATGTGACACTGAAGACTGGAGTATAATGCTGAAAATCACAGGAATAAATGACATTTTATGTAAAATTACATATATATAATATGATTAATAATTTTAACACTATCTCCTTTTTTTCTTTGTAGCTGATGTCATTTCTACAGTGGAGTTTAACCAGACGGGGGATCTGCTGGCCACAGGGGATAAGGGGGGACGAGTGGTCATCTTCCAGAGAGAGACAGAGGTAGGTCAAATTGTGAGTTTGTGAGTTTTTTTAAGCAGTGGAGTGAATTAGATCGTGAACAGTCTGACTTTGGGGGAGGGAAAGAGCAAAGGTCATAATGGGTAAAAAATGCTGTGCTGCCAAAAGTATAATGTACACTTTTAACATGCGTTTTGTAGCTCTGTAGCACAGGGCACTGAATATGCATGAGGCGATTTAATTTCCATTGCCCAAAGAGCCTTATGACAGAAATTCAATGGATCAGGTTTAAATTCCTCTTAAAGAGGAAAGAAGACATAGTAACAGATATTTGATATAGAGCAGTCTGGTTCACAGATCACTGTTACGCCTTCTCAGAGTATTGAATCATTGAATTAACCTAGATTTTAACTTAGATACTGAACAAAACACAGCTTTTATGAGATAACTTTGATCGAAACTGAGTTTCACCCACTTAAAGATCAGACATTAAAGAGATCCTCTGTTTATTTGCTCTTTTAAAGCAAGCAAAACTAGCTAAATTGAAAGACAATAGCATATTTAACTTAAAAAGGAATGTCATATTTATATATCATGTATACTGCATGAACCAAACTTGAACAAACATTTTGATTATTATTTATGTGCGTAAGCATATACAGTCAGACCAAATTTTTTTCAGACACCTTCAAAATTTCTCATGTTATCACAGTTTATTCACTATAGTTTAGAAAATGGTAATAAAAAATGACAAGACCTCGGTTAAACTGTGTCAGAACAAATTCATCTTGATAATTTTTTTTTTTTATAATCTTGAAATTTTTGGTCCCAAATTTTTATCAGTTTCAATGGTAGTCCACTGTATGAAGCATTTTTGGGTATAATATGTCATAGTTTACTTTATTTTGCGAACCATACTAACATAAATGAACTATAGTGTCTTGCACCCACTAATAAAAAAATATCAAAAATTATATCTGGTGTCTAAATAATTTTTGGTTTGACTATGTATTTGGGTCTTCTTTCTAAATGCAGTCTAAAAGTGAACCTGAGGAGCTGGGAGAATCGGGTGAGTATAATGTCTACAGTACGTTCCAGAGTCACGAACCAGACTTCGACTATCTGAAGAGTTTGGAGATTGAGGAGAAGATCAATAAGATCCGCTGGCTGCCACAGCAAAACGCTGCCCACTTTCTCCTCTCTACCAACGGTAATCACACCACTTCCTGTCCATCAGCCTCATATTTGTCTATGTAATCCTCCTAATTAGAAAATAACCCATTCATTATAAGAGGGATGTAATTTAAATCCTAATATTAAAAGGCACTGTGATTATTCTGTGCAAGAAATCAATACCAGATATCAGACTGAGTCTGTTGGGTTGAATTACATTACACATTTCTATCATCTGTGTATGTATCGAGTACAATTGGATTATAAAACATTATTAATAGTATCATAAGCATGAGCAATGCCTTTCAAGGCCACATAAATATGTATTGATGTTTTGAAATAGAAAGTCTCCGTTATGAAAATGAATGGCTGATAAAAGTGTGTTCCAACAGATAAAACGATAAAGCTATGGAAGGTAAGCGAGAGAGACAAGCGGCCAGAGGGCTACAATCTGAAGGACGAAGAAGGGCGAATAAAGGACATTTCCACCGTGACCTCATTACGGGTATTTTCACAGCTGGCATTTTCAATCCAGTGCAGATAGATAGACAGGTTTGATTTAGTATTTTGTTATAGTCACACTCTATAATAACTTATTATACACAGCTCTCTTGAATCCATTTCTAAATGCTCAATATTTTTTGTATAATGACCGCTAAATTGTGTAATTGACAGCTGACATTATCAATCTGTACAGTATCTGTTTCCTGCAAACAGCATCTGTACTTGTTTCTCATATTACTTTGTGCTCTATTTCATATTGGATGATGATAATTATAACTCAGATCAATATTTATGTCCAGTTTATGATGTATTTGGTTAGCGATGGTGTAATAAGCCAGATAATTTACAGTCAGCTGGTCATTATCGATAAAAAAAAATTTCTTTGGGGTGATATGAGATGTGATCAGGGTTCTGATCACCCTTTGATAACGCCCGTCTGACTGTACATTAAAGGCTTAGTTCACGCAAAAATGAAAATTAGCCCATTATTTACTCACACTCCAGGCCATCCTATATGTATATGACTTCCTTCTTTCAGATGAATCCAATCAGAGTTATATTGAAAATTATCCTGGCATTTCCAAGCTTTAGAATTGCATGCGTGGGTGTTTGCCTTCATCAGTCCAAAACAAGTCCAATAAAATGCATCCATCCATAATAAAAAGTGCCTCAAATGGCTCTAGGGGGAGAATAAAGGTCTCCTGTAGTGAAAAATATCTTACAATATTTGGAATATTTGGAAGTTTGCTTACTTTAGCGAAGGAAAACCCTGTCCGAGCTCAAAACAGCTTTACTAGGGAGAATCGCACAATCGCCGCACAATGTAAATGGAAAATGAAAATTTGAGTTCTGCCCAGAATTCTCTGTTATAGACCTTTTTCCTGAGTAAACGATGAGCGCCGACATTACGGATTCTAACATCAGATTGGATGCTCTTCTGTTCCGTTCTCCATAGGAACCCATTCAAATAATTTTTTAATGTTTTTAATGTAGATAATGGCAGCTATGTGTCATTTACACACTCATTAAACTTTGAGGAGTGAGGCACTGATAAATGATGGCATTATAATAGGTTTAACATTAGATTAACAGCTCAAAATATACGCTACTTTGACTCGAAACACTGGAGGCCAGGAATGCAAAGCGTTCTTCAGGTTAAGAGTCAGGCATGACTTCTGCGTTCAGGAAAAACATCTATAAACAGCACTGACTTACATCAGAAGTCAGTATACCTTAAGTATAAATGCTAACTATAAGCATGGTGTTGTGGAAGAAATAATAATACATTATTCATTTCAGGGTTTGTACAACCTTTGAGAGGAATTCAAGCACCTTTTTAATGACTTTCCAGCATTTAACATAACTATTTCCAGCACTTTAAAGCGCTAAACTGATCCAGTTTGAATTTTATTTTTAATGGAATGACCAAAATATACTTTTTTTGTACAACGGTGTGCAAAGTAACATAGCACTTTATTTTATTTATTTTTATTACTCATTTTGTTAAACATTTGAATCGTATCGTCCCAGCCCTAATAGCAATATCAAATCGCAATACTTGTAGAATCAAAATTTTAAAAAAATCACAATACATATCGTATCGGCACCAAAGTATCGTGATAGTATTGAATCGGGAGGTGTATCGTCCCATGCCTAGTAAATAATGGGCTAATTTTCATTTTTGGGAGAACTAACCCTTTAAACCCATAATTAATGACATTTAACATTATGTAACCTAAAAAATCACTAGTTTTTTTTTTGCATTCAAACTGATTGAAATTAAATGAATGAATGAATGAATGATATGCAAAATTTTACAACATAATGTTTGTTAATGATTATAGGTACAGTATTAGTTGTTACGTTATATAGGTTATATAGTGTTACCTTAATTTAGAGTAGATGATCTAAAATAAGACTTCTGATGCTAAAATCCATTTCCTTCAAGGTGCCGGTCCTGAAGCCCACTGATCTGATGGTTGAGGTGCGGCCGAGGAGAATCTTTGCCAACGGCCACACCTACCACGTCAACTCCATCTCAGTCAATAGCGATGGCGAGACATATCTGTCTGCTGATGATCTCAGGATCAACATGTGGCACCTGGATATCACCGACCGAAGCTTCAGTATCCTTTATGTCTGTACTTTTGTCTATTCACTCACAGACCAAAAGATAATGATAAAACAAAATGCAGTCAGTCATTGTGACATTGTGGCTTATATATAAAACCACATAACTGGGACAGGGGCATAAACGTTACATTCTGAAACTGGATTGCTTTCGTTTTTTTTGTGTTCTTGTGACTGGACTGAAGACAGAGGGTTTTGTGTTCCAGATTGCATAGCGGCTCTTCTTTTGAGCAGGGCTCTGACCTCGAAATAAAATATCTATGGAAACATTTAAATAATTCACCAAGGAAACACTCTCCTCTAAAACACATAATAGCTGCCTTCAGGGAAATTGTAGGTTGTGTGTTTGTGCTTGCATGTTATGTGCCATGCTTACTGAATAGATGTGCGTGGATGAACATGTATGTTTGTGTGTGAGTGCTCAGAATAATAATCATACAACTGCAGAGCTTTACGCCAATCAGGGAGCTGATTATACATAGTTTATAAGCCACGATTGTCAGAATGTGCTTTTAGTTGTAGACCTGTGGTCTCTGTTTTTTAAAAATGTAACTAAAGCACCAAAAAAATATCATGTATTTGGTCAATATGACTCATGCACTACATTCCATTAGCAATACAATAGGTTTGTGTAAGAAACAGACCAATATTTAGCCATTATTCACTGAAATTCTGCACTCATGAGAGTTCATTAAAGAAATAGGAGTCTTAAAACAGAGAAGAGCAGCTTTTAGAGCTGTCAGTCAGAAACTGTCCTTGACTCCTTCCCCTTTCAGACATTGTGGACATTAAGCCGGCCAATATGGAGGACCTGACAGAGGTGATAACAGCTGCCGAGTTCCACCCACACCACTGCCACCTGTTTGTATACAGCAGCAGTAAAGGCACGCTACGCCTCTGTGACATGAGAGAGTCGGCACTCTGTGACAAGCACTCCAAAAGTAAGCATATGCTTCTTAAGTGCATAGACTGCATTACTCGCACTACCGTTCTCAACTTTGTGGTCAGTAAGATTTTTTTAAAGAAATTAATGTTTTCATACAGCAAAGATGCATTAAATTGACTAAAAGTTAAAATTATCTTGGCATTTCAGTTATAAAAATTCTATTTCAAATAATTCTTTTTAACTTTCTATTTGTCAAAATAATGCATTACAGTGTCCACAAAAATGTTAAGCAGCACAACTGTTTTCAACATTGATAATAAGAGCACCAAGTCAGGATGTTAGAATGATTTCTGAAGGATCCTGTGACATTTTTAAAACATGTGAAACAGGGATCTTTTAAAAGTCTATAAAAGGCTATAACAAGTTTTGAATGGTACAAGAAAGTTAAAAGTATGATTTCAAGAGGTCTTAAATTTGGGTATGGAAAGATAAGAAATTGTGGTATAGCTTCATGTAACGATAGTTTTTTTTTTCTGCCGTTCCGAAAGTGCCACCTGCTGACAGAGAATGAATGTGCATTTTCAATAAGCCTGTCTGCTGTTGTTGTTCAGACCATTGTGGAAATAGACCCATATTTTTATGCAGCAAACACCAGTTGTAAATGTTAACCGGTGGATCGACAAGAATTATCCAAAACTAGACACTAAAATGCATATTTATATGTTAATTATTGATAATAATTGTTTACATTAATATAATAATTGATACTTTTACCTCATCCCTTTAATTACATTTTTTTTAAGCTGAAAACTAAGTTTATCATTGAAAACCTGTATCTGAATTGTAAATCATGCTTTTTACCGTAATTTTACAGTTTGTATGTTACAATATAGACATTGCCCTAGCCTGCTCGTATGGTATTAATTTTATTTGTGCAAAAGTTTTAATTTTTAATTTAAAAAACTGCACATACCCTGTAAAAAAATGTTTTTTTGTTTTGTTTTATTTTGTTTTTTAAATTGTGAGTATATTTTGCAGTATTACTCTATCATTGCTCTAATGCAGCCTTGGTGAGCATAAGAAACTTCTTTCAATGAAAAATCTTACAACCTTATACTTTGAACAGGAAGCATTCCGTTTTAACTTTACAGTCAACATAAAAATCTAACTATATGCTTCATTTTGTCATTTAAAATCAGAAAAGAATACAATATGACAGATGTCTCTTTTGACAGATGAACCTCATATAACTATTTTCAAACAAATTTTCCTTAAACCCTTAAAATCTTCAGTTTGAGAAATTCTTTACTAGCCAGGACCTGTTGAAAGTAGCTTAGTTAAAAAAGACAGCAGAAAACATTAAAAACAGTTAAGAAGAACAGCTGTGCTAGTTGCTGGGGAAATTCACACTGCAACAGATGTAATGGGATTTCCACTTATAGCTGTATTCAAAGACAAGCAGACCACAGTTTAGAAGATGTTTTATTGCTGTCATTAAGTTTAAGTGTGAAATTATTGAAACTGTTACTCAGCAGTCTCTGACAAGACACAAAATGTCTGGTTATTGATGGCTAAGGTTTGAATATGTTACTTTTCTCCACCACAGTCTTTGAGGAGCCAGAGGACCCAGGCAATCGATCTTTCTTCTCTGAAATCATCTCGTCGGTTTCTGATGTTAAGTTCAGCCATAGTGGACGCTATCTGCTCACCAGAGACTACTTGACTGTCAAAGTATGGGACCTCAACATGGAGAAGGGCCCAGTGGAGACCTACCAGGTGGGTAACATGCAAGTCCATAAACACATGATATTTACAGCACATATGTGACCCTGGAGCACAAAACCAGTCTTAAGTCGCTGAGGTATATTTGTAGCAATAGCCAAAAATACATTGTATGGGTCAAAATTATTGATTTTTCTTTTAAGTCAAAGATCATTAGGAAATTAAGTAAAGATCATGTTACATTAAGATTTTTTGTAAAATTCCTACTGTAAACCTATCAAAATGTAATTTTTGATTAGTAATATGCATTGTTAAAAACTTAATTTGGAGAACTTTAAAGGTGATTTTCTCAGTATTTTGATTTTTTTGCACCCTCAGATTCCAGATTTTCAAATAGATGTATCTCGGCCAAATATTGTCCTAACAAACTATACATCAATAGAAAGCTTATTTATTGAGCTTTCATATGATGTAAATATCTCAGTTTTGTAAAATTTAACCTTATGACTGGTTTTGTGGTCCAGGGTCACATATTTTCATGTGCAGTAAGGCACTTTTTTCTTTTATATTCTAATAAATCAGTTAATCCTAAATTGTCCTCTCATATTAGGTATTGGAAAGTTTTATGCAGTACTATATTTATATAATATAGTATAGTAGCAAACTTTTATTTATTTTTAATTTTTTTATTTTTAAACTCAGTTTCAGTTTAAATGTTAGTAGTTTATATGCTTTTGACATTTTTATTAGTTGTTTTTAATATTGGTATTGAGCTCTTTTTTATTTAAGTTTTAGGAATTTTATCACTTATTTTATATCTGTTAGTTGCAAATGCAACATTTCCAATTTTCATCCAATTGACTCTTTACTAAAACCCGCCCTTCTCAGTTACGGTTGCTATGTCTGACAAACAATGTTGCTCTCACACTACACACCATGTTCTTATGCAGTTAAAAATATATTGCAGAGCAAAGAGGAAACTGACTTGTACTTCTGGTATAAAACAAGGTCTCAGCATTTCAATTGTCATTTTTATAAGAAATTCAAACAATAAACACCGTTTTATGGCTCTTAAATTTGTTGTGACAGATCACTGTAATGCCTCAGTTTAAGCGGCATGTGAACCGATCATCTTTTCATATTTACTTAAAGCATGAAATAAACGTGAATGAACATCAGAACGTATTTTTTTAAACCGCGGAAAGACTTCAGTACGCCATTTTTCAAGTTTAAGTCCACCGAAGTTAATCTACTCTCCTGTCTGATTTGTTTGCCGGAAAAACAAATTTTATTTTAAATAACAAAAGTTAAATAATTGAATGATAATTTAAACTGCATTTTGGAAGTTCAAACTCGAGGCACCATAGAAGTCCATTATTTGGAGAGAAATTCTGAAATGTTTTCCTCAAAAAACAATTTGACTGAACTATATGACTGAAGAAAGAAAGACATGAACATCTTGAATGCAAAGGGAGTAAGTAAATTATCTGTAAATTTGTGTTCTGGAAGTGAACTTCACCTTTAAAGACAAGTTATGTAAATTAACAGATTCAAAAAGCAACTGACTGATTTGAGTCCCTGTGCTCCATTTTCTTTTTTATATTTATAGCGGATGATTTTATAAAATTCTGCTGTTCATCTCTCATCTCTGTTATATAAATTAGAGTGTATTCTTGTTTTTAGTTGTATTTATTAAAAATGTATGATTTTGTCACCCTAAAAAATTCATTCAAGAATTTCAAAGTAGTTCCCTTACAGATAACTTACGCTGTGTCGAAACACTTTGGGAACGCCTCCAGCGTGACCACGCTCTGAATCACGTGTGTAATCAGTCCAATGGAATCGCGAGACGTCACGTACGTACTTAAAGGCACATACGGTGAGAGCAGTGCTAGCTTTCTGCCATTCAGCAAGCACTCTATATCTGTCACTCTCCGTTTTTCGTGCCAGTTTGCACAACTTTTGTTTAGAGAGTGATTGTCTGTCTGTGTTGTAACTATGTCTAAGAAGGGTGATAATAAACAGCAACATCACAGGCTGTGTGTTCCTCCTTGCCCTCGTTATATTACGGGTGAGGATACACACGGCTTGTGTGTTGTTTGTATGGGAGCGGCACATGCAGCATCAGCTTTCGAGGGGGCTGGTTGCTTGCATTGTGAATGCATGCCTCTTCGCGTGCTCTGCTCCCGGAAGGCTCTCTTCGAGGAGGGAACCGTCACCAGCGTTCCTCGCGGGTGGCGATTGCACTCGTGGGGATCGCAATTGGATCTGACAGAGGGTATGGAGATGGGCTAGTCCCTATCTTCTGCCTCACCTGTTAAATCTATCGCCCGCTCACTGGGATCGGAAACCCGCTCTGAGCACGCGTATACGGCGATGCCCCGGGTCGAACAACGCTCGCTAGCTATCTTTCCCCCGAAGCGACATCGTCGTTGAAAGCTCCAGCGCTGCCCTCCAGAGCTCTAAAAACCACCTCAGCTCTGGTGGGCAAAGGGTATGCGGCGGCAGGTCAGGCTGGTGCGTGTCTGCACACCATGGCAGTGTTACAGGCGTACCAAGCCGACCTGCTTAAAGAGCTGGATGAAGGCGAGGGGGCTCGGCCTGATGACATCGCCGAGCTTAGAAGAATCGCTGATCTGTCTCTCCGCGCCACCAAAGAGACCGCCCGCGCTATCGGCAGGTCATCTGGGACTGGATGCCATGGTACAGACGTGGCTGAGGCTACATCTGTACGCCTTCCCCCCGATCGCTCTGCTCCCAGGAGTTCTGGCGAGAGTGCGCAGGGACGGGATCCGACTTCTGTTAGTCGCCCCGTACTGGCCGGGCCGAGTATGGTTCTCGGACATGATTTCCCTCCAAGACGGCTCCCTCTGGGAGATTCCAGTCAGGAGGGATCTCCTCACACAGGCGGGGGGTCACATTCTCCACCCCCGTCCGGAGCTGTGGAAGTTATGGGTGTGGCCCCTGAGGGGGCACAGCTCATAGCCTCCGGTCTCTCAACCGAGGTTGTTGAGACCATACTCCAGTTCAGAGCTCCCTCCATGAGGAAACTGTACGCCTTGAAGTGGAGACTCTTCACTTCTTGGTGCGGAGACCGCCAGTTTGACCCAGTTAACCGCCCAGTTGGTACAGTGCTGGAGTTCTTACAGGCCCGTCTCTCCGCCGGGTTAACCCACTCCACCCTGAAGGTCTACGTGGCGGCCATAGCTGCTTACCACGCCCCTCTTGGTGGCATTTCAGTGGGAAAACGCCCATTAGTTACACGTTTCCTCCGCGGTGCGCTGAGGTTGAGGCCTCCAGTACGCTATTGTGTCCCCACTTGGGACTTGGCTGTTGTGCTTGAGGCTCTTTCTAAGCCTCCTTTCGAACCTTTGGAAGAGATCTCTGATCGTCTTCTTACTCTTAAGACTTCTCTGCTTTTAGCTATCACTTCTCTTAAGAGGGTTGGGGACCCTCAAGCCCTCTTAGTGGCTCCTTCGTTTCTCGAGTTCGCGCCTGGTATGGCCAAAGCTTTTCTGTATCCCAGAGTGGGATACCTCCCTAAGGTCCCTACCGTTGCCCCACAGCCTGTTGTACTGCAGGCCTGTCATCCTCCTCCCTTTTGGGAGCCCGGCCAGCAGAAGCTTAATTGAATGTGTCCAGTGCGAGCACTGGACACATACGTCCACAGAACTGCCCTGTGGAGGAAGGCTGACCAACTTCTGGTCTGTTACGGCCCTCCAAGGAGAGGCCGTCCTGCTGCCAAGCCTTCCATAAGCCGGTGGATTGTGGATGCCATTTCCCTTTCGTACGAGTCCTCTGGTCTCCCCTCACCACTGGGAGTCAAGGCTCACTCGACTCGTGGTATGTCTGCCTCTAAAGCCCTTCTTTCGGGCCTTTCTATTCAGGATATCTGCAACGCTGCGGGTTGGTCCACGCCCCTTACTTTCACTAGGTTCTATGGCCTAGATCTTCCAGCTGCTACTGGCTCCTTCGTCCTCTCGCCCTAATACGGCAGGGACATCCTCAGTATGGCGGCGTGGGCATTCTCGTTCCCAAAGCGTTTCGACGCAGCGTAAGTTACCTGTAAGGGAACGTCTCAGGTTACGTATGTAACCCTAGTTCCCTGAAGGGAACGAGACGCTGCGTCTCGAGGCCATACTTCCGGCATCCCTGCGGCGCTTGCTGTTTCCAGAAAGCTAGCGCTGCTTTCACCGTACGTGCCTTTAAGCTTCCTGGTCGGTGACGTCATCACGTACGTGACGTCTCGCGATTCCATTGGACTGATTACAGAGCGTGGTCACGCTGGAGGCGTTCCCAAAGCGTTTCGACGCAGCGTCTCGTTCCCTTCAGGGAATTAGGGTTACATACGTAACCTGAGACGTTCTCCACACTTATTGTACTTATTATTTTACAATGCATTTTAAAATTACTATAAATATTTCCTTGTGTGTCAGGTTCATGAGTACCTAAGAAGCAAACTCTGCTCTTTGTATGAAAACGACTGCATCTTTGACAAGTTTGAGTGCGTCTGGAACAGCACAGACAGGTAACCATTACTAAGGCTTTGGATAATCATATTTTATGCAATATAATCATATTTCCTGTTTTGTACTCAAACTCTCTTTTTCTCCCTTCTTTCTCCTATTTCCATTATACTCTTTATCCTATTGTTTTGCTAATTTGTTCTATTTCCAAACTCCACATACCCGTTGTGTTTTATACCTATCATGCTTTGCTGTCTCTCACCTTTCAATATCCCATCCAAGTGTAATCATGACAGGAGCATATAACAGCTTTTTCCGGATGTTTGATCGTGAGACCGGTCGTGGTGTAACCCTCGAAGCATGGCGTGAAAGCAGTAAACCACGTGCTGTGCTGCGGACTCGTCGCGTTTACACCGGAGGCCGGCGACGTCGGGGTGACGTAGGCGTAGACAGTCTGGACTTCACTAAAAAGATTCTGCACATGGCTTGGCATCCGGCTGAAAACATCATCGCCATCGCAGCCACCAACAACCTCTATATCTTTCAGGACAGGGTCAATGCAGAAAACCAGTGACAAGAGACGTGTACTGGAGTGCAGTAATGTTCTTCACAGGACCTCACACAAACCAACATGCATTCAAATCATGCACATACATCAAAATTATCCTTTAAAACACACATTGTTGGTCCTGTGGAGATGGACGTAGCTGCCAGACCCCGAAAGTAAACAGATGGACTTTACAGCTAAGCCGTTCCAGAAGAGCAGTTATGTATAGCCAGTGACTTTATCTGATAACTGTTTGGTTAATTAAACCGCCAAGAATGTTGCCAAGAGTTACGGTACGTGGAATTTACGACTGACATCACGGTTAGCCAATCCCGGACTGCTTTGATATGTGATGGAAGGTGTTGTCGGCCAATCCCTGACTGTGCTGATCTGTGATTGACAGCTAATTTGGATAAGGGGTGGTGTCGTTGGGCTGAAGACCAGGAATGAGACCGCTCCACTCCTCTGTGCCAGATTTCCATGGAGACAGGTTACTCAGTTGTCATGGCAACAAGAGTGCTCTGAGCAGTCTTCCTATCACGTGCTTCCCAAAATCTATTCCACAATGCATCTGCTATACGAGCACTCATTTTACTTCACATGGAGACATGGATGCCTGTACGACCCAATCACTATATCTCGCACTTGGAGGAGGTTTGAATTCCAGTACTTGTCTCATGTATCCTAACGGAAGGATTGATCCACTCCTTCATCAGAACACTGTTTTAACCTGGTTACACCTCATGATGGGTTACATTTACACCTGTATGGTAAGAAAGGTATTGGTCTTAAAAAAAAGAGGGTATATGACACCGCTAACACGCTTTCAGAAAAGCCTCTTGCAGCGCTGTGCTCGGTAACTGACATGTGTTAGGGTTAAACTCTGATCTGATCTCTGGTGACGCAGAGTTCTGGGCTCACACAGTGAAGCACTGCCTTTTTATTTATGATTTTAGCTACTCTTCTGATCCCTCAAAAGGAAATTTAATTCATGAAGAATATAGAGATGAAAAATTTTATTACACAGGCTACAAAACATGACATGGATAGTTAGGTGGTTTATTCAAAGTTTATTCTAGATGCTTTACCACAAACAATAACTTTGACATTCCTCTGTTTAATAAAAGAAATTGTAAAGTAATGTACTTTCAGTGGAAGTCTATAGTGGGACATTCCAGATGGGTTAAAAACAAAATGTGCAACCCTTATATGAGTGGTTCTCAACCTTTTTGATTCCAAAACCCCTTATTATCCACAAAAATTTTCAGAGACCCCATTACTTTTCCAGTTGTTTCAAGTTGCTGATTTACTGGATAAGGATTTTTCTAACATTTTTACTCACAATTTATACACAATAAAATATTTCAGCACTTGGCATGACTAAAAAATTCTGTATATTTGTCATAATGAATATCAAAATTTAAAGATTACTTTTGCAGGTCTAGAAATCAAACTAGACTTCCTTATATAAGAAGGTTTTACAAAAATCGTAAGAATGCTGGTTATTTAAAGAAAAAAAAAACTGTTTAATTAATTTATTATCAGTTTTGTCTATTTTTGAGTAGTGCTGTCAAAACGATTAATCGCATCCAAAATAAAAGTTTGTGTTTACTTAATATAAGCGTGTATATTGTGTATATCTATTATGTATATATATATATATATATATATATATATATATATATATATATAAATACACACATAATATTAGTGTAATATTTACATGTGCAAGAAATATGCATATATTCATATTTATGATCATATATGATTTTTATTATATATAAATATATATTACATATATTTCTAACCCAATCTCTTTGACAGTTTGTACATATTTTACGAGGTGGCTAATTCATACGAGGAATTTGTATGTATTTTACAAGTTCCTCAATTGGTATAAATGTGTACAAATTACTTACCCCTAACAGGGTCTAGACAAATCGTACAAAATTGTACGAGTGAGGTCATACAAATTAGCCACCTCGTAAAATTACAAATTGGTCGTGAGATAGTTTTGATATTTCTTAAATATATGCATGTATGTGGGTGTATTTATATATACATAATAAATATACAAAATACAGACATATTTTATGTAAACACAAACTTTTATTTTGGATGTGATTAATTGTAATGAATCGATTTGACAGCACTAATTTTAAGTCATCTTTTTTGAGGCCCCCTAGTGGGCCCCATCCCCTGGTTGAGAGCCACTTACATTTAATTCTTATGTTCAAAAAAATTATAAGTCAGCCACACTATTCTCTGGTTATACCAATGTAATTCCTGACCCTTTTTGATGTCCTTTCATCAATGTTTAACCATGTTTACCGGCGCTTTGTGATCATGACAAGACAGGAGTTCAAAATTACGATTTATAATTGCTAGGGCTGGGAATCGATTCCAAAAAGAATAGATTCCAAGGCGCTGGGAATCAAAAGTGGACTCCTCATTCAGAGCTGTTTTCAGTTCAACAACTTATCTATGGGTGCCTCTCAAATGGAATGCTGCATATCTCGGCTGCTACGTAATCAAACGTCATTGATCGTTGATTCACGAAAATAAACAATGAAAACGAGTCGGTATACTGAGTTTGAGGATGCAGCCTTCCGTTTGAGAAGCACCCAATAATTTGCCTCTTGCTTGCTAATACTTATTAGAAGTCTGATTCATTTCCACAGGAAAGTTCTTTCGGATAGATCATTTTAATAAACCAGTTGAAAAATCGATTCAGAGGTTTTTTATGGTGGAACTGGCTTATGTTGTCCACAACTGTGAGCGCTGCATGACAGAATAGATTGTGATGTGATCGAGGGTCTTGATCCTGTTTCAGTCTAAATGCTATTTTTTAACCTTTCTATCAGCCAACACAATTACAATTTAAAATACAGAAATGTATCATAATTTTTACAAATTAAGCTTCATGTTATGATGAGGCTACTTTCGAAGATCTTTATATCCTGCAGTCATGGCAAAAATAGGTTCCTCTAATCTAAAAAAAGGATTGAAAACAACAGTGAGGAGTCGATTCTTGCAATAGAATCCCATCGATTCCAAACCAGGAATCGGATTTGAGCTTTGAGGCTATACTTTCCCCATTTTTCTCCCTATTTTGCTAATTCCTTGTTCCCTAGACTTCCATTAAAAGTGCATTAAAGGAACAGTTCATCCAAAAATTTAAATTCTGTCATTAATTACTCACCCTCATGTCGTTCCAAACCTATAAGATCTTCATTCATTTTCGGAACACAAATTAAGCTATTTTTTTTATAAAATCCGAGAGCTTTCTGACCCTCTCTAGACAGCAATGTAACTGAAATGTTAAATGGATTGTTGAATACAGTAATTTTCTTTTTTTTTTTTTTTTTTGCGCACAAAAAGTATTCTTGTAGCTTCGTAAAATTACGGTTGAACCACTATTGTCACATGGACTATTTTAACAATGTTCTGGGTCTGGAAACACTTCAATTACATTGCTGTCTATGCAGGATTAGAAAGCTCTCAGATTTCATCAAAAATATTTGAATTTGTATCATGAGGATAACGAAGGTCTTACAGGTTTAGAACAACATGAGGGTGAGTAAGTAATGACAGAATTTTTGGGTGAACTATCCCTTTAACATAGTTGAGGGCATGTCAAAATTGCATGTGGCAACATGTCAAAAAGCTTACCTTAAAATAGAGTAAATATTTAAAATAGCTTATTTGAAAAAATCCAGTATATGCCAGCTAGTAAGTGGATAATCATTTGTAAATGTTAATCTCTGCACACTGTGTTTTCTGTGACCACACAGGTGTACATGTAACTCTCTATCCACTGTAGAAAGAACACGGCGAGTTATCTTTCGTTTAAGGTGCCATTCACCTTCTAGGTGACTTGTTTGTTTGGTGTCGATGTGGTAATGAATTGTTGGGTGTCTGTGTAGACTATGAGACGGAGGTCAGTGATTGTTTTTTGCTATATGAACAAGGCTGAATGAATGTAACTGTCAAACACATGCTTTTAATGAAACCATTTTTAAAGTGTTACGATGTTAACGGGGTGCTCTCAAACCGACGAGCGAGCTTGCTTGCTTGCTTGCTTTCTCATTTTGTTAGACTTCGTCCCTTTTCTGTCTTTTCCAGTGTTCACGTGTTTCTCTGTCCCATTTTTCTAGTACTCTTTGCTCTACATATACTGAGGCTGTGCCTCTTACAATCAGTCCCTCCACTCTTATTTTTACATTTGTAGTTCATTCACATCATTTTTGTACCCTGAGACAATGATTCTCCGCTTTTTTTCACTCTGGTCCTCTCTTTCTCTCGCACACTTTCATTCTCTTACATCCTGTTACCATGGCGATAGGCCTTCTGCCATTATGCATTCTCTCATGCTTTCCTCTCAGACATGCAGTGAAACACACACACACACACACACACACACACACACTCACATTCACAATGCAACCAGGGAATAATAGCTTGAGTTTTTCAGGGCACACACACACACACACACTCTCACATACACACATGCACGCACACAAATAGGCCTATACATGCAAGCATACACACAAAAACGCATGTTTATCATTATCCAGTGTTACTAATGTGTATATCTATGATGCCTAAACATATTCTATTGACACTTAATGGAAAAATAAAAGAGGCAAATGGAGGAATGTGATTAAATTATGACATCTCTATACCCACTTAGATACAGTTTTTTGTTAATAGTGCTGTTTCTCAGTCTCTCTGTCTGCTTCTGGGTATTTAACACACACACACACACACACACACACACACACACACACACACACACACACACACACACACACACACAGTGGTGTGAAAAAGTGTTGTCCCTCTTCCTGATTTTTTTTTTTTTTTTTTGCATGTTTGTCACACTTTAATGTTTCAGATAAATTTAAAATATTAATCAAAGATAATGCAAGTAAACACAACATGCAGTTTTTGAATGAAGTTTTTTTATTATGAAGGGAAAACAAAATCCAAACCCACATGGCCCTGTGTGAAAAATGTGTTTGCCCCCCAAACTTAATAACTGGTTGGGCCACCCTTAGCAGCAACAACTGCAATCAAGCTTTTGCGATAACTTGCAATGAGTCTGTTACAGAGCTGTGCAGGAATTTTGTCCCACTCATCTTGGCAGAATTGTTGTTATTCAGCCACATTGGAGGGTTTTCAAGCATGAACCGCCTTTTTAAGGTCATGCCACAGCATCTTAATAGGATTCAGGTCAGGCCACTCCAAAGTCTTCAGTTTCTTCAGCCATTCAGAGGTGGATTTGCAGGTGTGTTTTTGGATCATTGTCCTGCTGCAGAACCCAAGTTCGCTTCAGCTTGAGGTCATGAACAGATGGCCGGACATTGTCCTTCAGGATTTTTTGGTAGACAGCAGAATTCATGGTTCCATTTATCACAGCAAGTCTTCCAGGTCCAGAAGCAGCAAATCAGTCCCAGACCATCACACCACCACCACCATATTTTACTGTTGGTATGATGTTCTTTTTCTAAAATGCTGTGTTACTTTTACGCCAGATGTAATGGGACACACACCTTCCAAAAAGTTCAACTTTTGTCTCGTCAGTCCACAGAGTATTTTCCCAAAAGTCTTGGGGATCATCAAGATGTGTTCTGGCAAAACTGAGACAAGCCTTTATGTTCTTTTTGCTCAGCAGAAGTTTTTTTGTCTTGGAACTCTGCCATGCAGGCCATTTTTGCCCAGTCTCTTTCTTATGGTGGAGTCATGAACACTGACCTTAACTGAGGCAAGAGAGGCCTGCAGTTCTTTAGATGTTGTTGTGGGGTCTTTTGTGACCTCTTGGATGAGTCGTCGCGGCGCTCTTGGGGTAATTTTGGTCGGCCGGCGACTCCTGGGAAGGTTCACCACTGTTCCATGTTTTCGCCATTTGTGGATAATGGCTCTCACTGTGGTTCGCTGGAGTCCCAAAGCTTTAGAAATGGCTTTATAACCTTTTCCAGACTGATAGATCTCAATTACTTTCTTTCTCATTTGTTCCTTTTGAGGATCTTTTGGTCTACTTCACTTTGTCAGACAGGTCCTATTTAAGTGATTTCTTGAATGCGAACAGGTGTGGCAGTAATCAGGCCTGGGTGTGGCTAGAGAAACTGAACTCAGGTGTGATAAACCACAGTTATGTTTTAACAAAAAAATAAAAAATCATTAAGGGGGCCAACACTTTTTCACACCACTGTATATCTGATATCCTTTTAGTGAACTAACAGCATGCAGCATCAGACCTTAGAAGGACAATAATTGTTCATCTTAAAGCCACTTTAATTAATTTTTACATTTTCACAAAAATAAAAGCATCTCAAAGATACTGTAAACAGGTTTTACATCCACTTGTCATAGAACCTTTAAGGAAAACATCTGTGTGGAGATGGTTTTTCCATATAACAAACAGTGACATCATCAGAGTGCACCAAAGAAGTGAGAGCTGGCTGTGTGGGTGTATGTAGATATTTATCAGTGATGTAAACTCAAAAAATTATCTAAGAGACAAAAAAATTCTATTTAAATGAACAAATAATAGATACGGCTAAATACTTCTAAATACTAAACAATTAGTCCATGCATTCTTATTCGGGGGAGAAAAAAAAACATTTTTGAAACAAACCCATACAAAAATGTGAATAAAGATCCATTGTTCATGGATCGTAATCGTAAATGAATGGTAAAGGTCAAGCTGAAGGTCAGAAAAGGTGGTTCTTAGATCAAATCTGGTGGTTACACAGAACTGTTAGCTTAGGATAAAAAAACACTTAATGGATATTAACTTAAATGATTAATTAATAACATTTGTAAATAATGACAGAATTGTAATTTGGGGTGAACTATTACATCAACTTTTTTACAACTGAAAACAGAAATGCCAAGTTTTGTCATGAAACTCTAGATGGCGCAGGCTGATGAGTCATTAAAGTAAACTGTTGATATTCACAGTGTTAAACTACTTGGCACAAGCTGATTGATTCATGTTGCATACACAGCAAATGAGCTTGCTGCTTTGCTTAAATGGCTGGTTAGCATTCACTAGAGCAGGGGTTTTCAAACCTGTCCTGGAGCCTCCCCTGCCCTGCACATTTTGTATGTCTCCCTTATTAGGCACACCCAATTCAGGTCTTGCAGTCTCTACTAATGAGCTGATGATTTGAATCAGGTGTATTAGATGAGAGAGACAAGCAAAATGTGCAGGGCAGGGGAGGCTCCAGGACAGGTTTGAAAACCCCTGCACTAGAGCATTTCGCAGAATGCTTTCAAAGTTCCACTGAAACCCTCCACCTTCCCCAGCTCCACCTGTATCTGGTTATTATATATGCTATTTGTGCAGCAGCAGTATGTCTTAAATACTCACAGTTCCTACAACAACAGCAATAACCAACAGCAGCGTAGCAGATCTATTCTGCCAGAACCAAATACATTAACAATGTCATATCCATTACCATGCTAATATCTTCACTGAGTTGAACTGTTATTAACTTATACACTACAAGTCAAAGGTTTAGAATAATTACATCATTTTAAATGTACCAAGACTGCATTTATTTGATCAGAAATGCAGTGAAACAATATTATTACAATTGAGAATAACTGTTTTCTACTGTAATACATTTTAAGATGATTTATTCCTGTGAAGCTAAATTTTCAGCAGCCATTACTCCAATCTTTAGTGTCATATGATAATATTTGACCTAAAGGATCAGGTGGAACTAAAGACTGTAGTTATGATTGCTGAAAACACTAATTCAGTTATTGTAAATTGTAATAGGCCTAATATTCACATTTTAACTGTATTTACTGTTTTTAATCAAACAAAATCAGACTAGGTGAGCATAAGAGACTTCAAAAAACATTTAAAAACCATGTTAAAAACGTATCAAAGCATTTTTATAATAGCTGAGGAAAAAATCAGCCTAATATAAAAAAAATTATCAAACATACATTACTTCATCAAGAGATCAAGATCTCTAACATAAGAATTAATATTTTATTGAAATATAATGTTGCCATTAAAATGTGCAAATTGTGTTCAGAGTATGACAGCTCTTTCAAATTCCTGTGTCTGTGAAGTTTTAGCTCAAAATACCCCAAAGATCATTTATTATATAATTTTGAAAATGCCTATTTTGAGTGAAACCAGAAACACAGTTTTCGTGCCTAAATCTTTAAATGCAAATGAGCTGCTGTTCCCCGCCCCCCTTTCCAGAATAGAGCTGGTACCTTTACAGCTCGTACCTCAGATACTCTGCCAAAACAATCTGCACAAATCTGAAACATGCGCACAGAAAGCGGCTGTCATACAGCATGTGAGTATTAAACTAAGTTCTCTTTCATATCTTATTGCGCTTAAACTGTCAAATACACACAAGTTTACGTTAAAAACACAGGGGTTATAATAACAGTCGGTTATGTCTGTGAAGGTAAACAGCTGGGAAAGAAATTGCATTTTATATTAGATCTGTGTGGCAGCAGTGAAATATACAGTAAATAAATCAATAAATCCACTGTTTTCTTGTGTCCTCTGAGGCTGGGACTCTAAATAGTGTTCTGTGCTCGTCTGTGCAGCCAACGACAGAACAGCTAGCATGCTTTGCTCAAACCTATGCCTTGGCGTTAGAACTGGTACACCGTTGTCGCTTGCCAAAACAAAATGACGGTGCCGTGGGTGGAAACATGCAGATTAAGGGCCGGTGATATTATGATAAAATCACCTTTCTATGTATCGATGGGGTTCGTTTTTTCACATACTTGCAAAGAAAGGCTTATAAGCCAAAACAGTTACCAGGGTTGTCCTTTTTCATGTTTTCTGGGTTGGTAGAGATACACCGGGGACCCAATTATAACACTTAAACACTGAAAAAGTTAGTTTTTTATGATATTTCCCCTTTAAACATTGATCCTAGCACAGAGGAAGGGAGCAAAGAAGAAGTCAAATGAAAACTTAATGGCTTTAAGCATAGTTTTCCTCCAGTTCCGTTCAATCTTGACCTGTCGCCCCTCTGGCACCAATGACGAACTGCAATCCAGACAGTGTATGGCTTTCAGTTCAAATGCAGGTAGTTTGGAACCCAACTTCCCTTCTAGCTTTGTGCTGAACTCTACCAAACTGCCTGGATCGATGTTCAGCAACACCTGTTTAAACTCATGACTGCCCATTAGGAGGATGTCACCCGCCGGATCGTCAAGTTGCGTGACCCCATCCACTGGCATGCCGACCGTCACCTCAAAACGGTAACTGTCGAAGCGTTTAACGTGGCATTGGTGTTTAGCAAAAGGCTTTATACGACAGAGCTCGTCCTCTTCCTGTTGAAGAAACAGCATTGTGGCATTGACAAGCTCGACTCCTGTGACATTCACGACTGGAGATGGAGATGTATTATTCTGTGGTTCACACTTTGGATAAACCTCACCGTAGAGACACCGCAACCAGTCTCCCATAAACACCGGTAGTAAATTTATAACAGACTGAGCTCCGTTTTCATTCTCGGCTACGCGAACACGACGGAATATTCCTGTCCAGGTAACACGGTGACCCTCCAGGTGGCTGCAGAAGAACTGTGTTTGAGCCATACCACGATCCTGCCAGGCACGTGGGCCGCACAATGTACCATATTCCTGCCAGGTGATTGTGGAGTTGTAAACTTTCAGACCTTCGGCGTTATAGACATAGACGCCGCAAAGTAACATTACCGTAGTGATGCACAGGAGGATTAGTTTCACTGGACCTCTGTGGGTGATGGAACGGAAGACATTTAGAATGGAGAGGCTGAATCGAGTCCAAAGTCGCAGGATCACAGGGACGGCGCACACTGCGAGTGTCACTAGCATTTTAGTTAACTCCAACTCCAGGAACCACTTGACCATCTGAATCAGCAGCATCGCCATCAGACCCATAGCCAAGACGGGTAAGGCAAACAGGAAGAGGAAGTAGGCAACACAAGTGCGGATAAGGCCAATGGTGGTGGAGTTCCGCAGCAGAACCACAGAGAACTCGCACCACACGAAACAGACTAGGTACGGTACCAGGAAGCAGTATGTCCCTCTGAATCCCCTCATGCGTGCCATACTATACATTTTAAAAAAAGAGGTCTGGTTAGACACACTCATGGTATTCAAACACCAATATCAACATATATAATACTAACTTGATGATTTAGTTGATTGTGAACAAGTACAAGTGAAAACAATTATTTTACCTGAAGAACAAGTAGAAAAGGTAGATGTAGAGCACACAGGGTACACTGAGCTCCAGCACCAGTGATTCTCCTAGAGGGATGGTTGTGAAAATCTGTCCTAGCATCCTAGCCATTGCCATTTCCTTCGGCAACCTGCTGGTCAGGGCACACAGAGATGAAGCCACCTCGATGATGAGTGCCTTTCGTGCGTAAGCTGCCGCAGACGGGCTCAAGCTCATGTAGCTCAATACCGTGAAGAAGATAGCCACTGTGGAAAGCTCTGAGCACGGGATCCAGCCTTTATCTGCTACTGGGAAAGTGAAGATCATAAAGAAGACAGATATCATGAAGTAGAGGTACTGCTCCAGGTTGTTCCAGCCAAAGTTGGATTCCGCTTGCTCTACGTCCAGGCTGGGCTCGAAGCGTGTGAGGAGGGCGGTTAAGGCACTGAAGTTCTCCCAACCTTTGCTGCTCTTGAAGACTCTCAGTGTGCAGATGGCCATGGAGGTTAAGGAGAGGTAGAAGATGACGAGCGGGATGACAAAGGCAAACAGATCAATGGTGAGATTGGAGATGATAAAGAAGAAGATAAGGGCATTGACATGTTGCGTTGGGATGATGGTGCTCAGCCACTGGACACCAGCACGAGATGCCCAGTCAACTAAAAGTTCCTTTAACTCAATAATCGCATGAAGAGGGTACTGCAAACCCTACAAAGTGAAGAAGGATAGTGAGATGCAACAATTGCATTTTACACGAGTACTGTCAAACAAAAGCTGGATTTGTTTATCATTTTTTGTTAGTTTGTTTTTTACCAAAAAGTGGGCTTTTATGTCCAGGGCTCTCTTCATCGCACCACTGCGTCTGGTAGCCAGTATCATCCCACCGCTCGGCATTCCCCAACTGGACTTTCGATGACGCTTATGAGTGACATGGGCCAGTTCGTTTTTTTCCTGTAGGAAAATAGCATTATGTTTTACTCTTTTATTTTTAGGGTGTCATTCTGATGCATTAACAAGTACAAAGCTGGTTTTACAGTAGCATCTTACATTACGTTCCCATTGGCGAACATTTAAGTTAAAGGTTCACCCAAAACTAAAATTCTAACATCATTTACTTTAATGCCATTCCAAATAAAACATAAAATACATGTATGAAAAAATGGCTCAGCGATTTTATTTTCATTTTGCAGCATACCATGTAAGTGCCTTTCTCAAGGACAAATAAATCAATAAATTCTGCTTCAAATTTTTCCACATCAATCTACACTCCAACACTCCATACACCATAATAGAAAAGCAAAAAAAAAAAGCAGGTTTTTAACATCTTTGCAAATTCATAAAAAAAAAAAAAAAAAACTTAAATGATTCCATCGCATATGTATTTATTCCCCTCATCTGGGACAGTTTAAATTAAGCTCAGGAGAATTCATATTGATTGTAGATGTTACTAAACTTTGAGTGAAGTTAACCTGTGCAAATTCAATTGAATGGGTATGATTTAGAAAGGGACACATGTCTTAATAAAAGGTCTAACAAAAACCAAGCCCTGACATAAAACAAAAAACAGCCTGTAGAGCTCAGAGACAGGATTGCATCAAGCCACACATCTGGGTAAGAGTTAAAAAAAAAATTATGCATTGAATGTTCACAGAAGCATGTAGTTTCCATTACTCTTAATGGAAGAAGCTTGAAACAACCAGGACTCTTTCAAGAGCTGGCCTCTTGGACAAACTGAGCAATTGATGGAGAAGAGTGGCGAGAGTGGTGACCAAGAACCTGATGGTCACTCTGGTTGAGCTCCATGATCATATAAGACCCAGTCCAGCGCAATCAGAGCCTCAGACTAGGCAGAAGGTTTACCTTCCAACAAGACAATGACCCTAAGCACACAACAAGAGTGGCTTATAGACACGTCTGTGAATGTCCTTAAGTGGAACTCAATTAAACATTACTGGAGAAACCTAAAAATGTCTGCCAGACCCCATTCAAGCTGACAGAGCTGCAGAGGTGAAGAGATGAGGAGAAGAATGGCAGATAATTGCCAAATGTTGATGCGCAAATCTTGTTGAATCATACCCAAAAATTATTCAGCTAAGGACTGAGTTAAGGGTATGAATACTTATGCAATGTACTTATTTCAGTTTTTTTTTTTTTTTTTTTTTATAAATTTATGAAGTTGTGACAAATTTGCTTTGTGATTATGGTGCATGGAGTGTAGATTGGTGGTGGAAAAAAGTAATTTAAAACAGTTTAACATAAGACAGCAACATAACAAAAGGTGAAAAAATGAAGGGGTATGAATACTTTCACAAGGTACTGGATGTTCATCAAACACCCTCCATTTTAATTAACGTTTTGAAAATTTGCTGTTATGTGAAAATGTAATTTATCTTTATCTTCTTCCACTGCACTTCACCTTTTCAAATGTAGCCACATCACTTTTCCTTAACGTCTCCTCCTCTCTTTTTGCATCTACGCCTAAGGTTCTCTGTGTGGGAGTACATGCAATGCCTTCTGTAAACTTTTTCGTCATCTCCACAAAATCCTCCACATCCACATACTTAGAGCCAGCTGTAAAATGACAAAAAATGCATAGTTGTGATGAGTTACTAGTACAATTAGAAACATTATACCAACCAGTTTCTTTACCAATCATCTTTTATTTTCTCAAAACTAGATGCAATGTATTGCATTAGTGTATAAACAAATATGTACACTTACATTCATTAGACACCATGGTCTCTAGAATTTTCCTCTGAGTATGAATGCTGGGCGTTACACCACATACAGCAGGTTCACCTGTTAGGAAGAAATGATTAATAAGAGTTACTACTACCAATCCAGCCAACATGGAACGTTTCCAAAACTCTCCCAAGGTTTTTTAAAGGTATTTAAAGCTTAGGACAGAACATTCTTAAAATAAGGATATAAATATACGATTATAAACTTTTAATTTACAAGAGTGCCATGGTCATTCTGAAGTTTTCTTTGATTGAGTGTTTACATCCTCGTAACGTTAAGAGAAAACATTCTCACAACATTCTCGGAACATTCTTTTGATGTTGTTTGTACACGATTGAGGTTATTGTAATGTTAAGAGAAAACAGTCTTAGAACAACATTCTCAGAACATTCTTTTGATGTTATTAGTTATAGTATAGATGTTAAAAGAAAACTTTCTTACAGCATATGTATTTAAGAAACATAATGTTTATAGAAAATGTTTTTAGAAATATAAGGTTCTCATAAACATTATAACAGTGGTAGATTGGAATGTTCCTGTAACGTTCACAAAACAGGGAAAAAATGTTACCCATTAAAAATGTTGAATGTTTACATAACATTAAGACATAACCTTGTCATAACAGGTATAAAAGATAAAAGTGAATGTTTGTCCAATGTTTGTATAATCAGTAAAAATGTTCTCATAACAAAATATGGGTGTTTAGAGACACCCATATTACATAGATATTATGTAACGTAGAGAGAACATTCAAATATAAGGTTCTCATAATGGTAGATTATTAAAAAAAACTAGACGGTTTGAAAGTTTACAAAACAACAAGGTTTTTACAACTAACATTTTTGTTAGCTGGGAAGACATGTTCAAAAATGTATTTCTTAATCACAAACAGGTGTTTATGTACTGTAACTACATACAATATTTTTCCGTTTTAAGATATACAAGATTGGAAAATACTGCTGTTGCAAAACGAAAGAAAGAAATCAATTACCTGGTACAGATTGGACCTGGCTGACATTCTCCAGCATCTCAGACATGGCTACTTTCTTCTTCCTGTCAGGGTTGAGTTTCCAATACATGGACATGGCTGCTCTCCTCACTGCCTGTTCAAGCTTACTCTCTGAGGACAGCCTTCTCACTTCCTGTGCGTTCTCTGGTGTGATGCCTGCCAGTAGAGGATTATTGAAATATTGACATATCTGCCACTTGAAGGCGTGTTCTCAGAGTTTTCATTAAGGCTTTCGCAACTTCCCCTCACCTTTCTTTTGGATCCAGCATTTCTGAAGTAGTTTGGCTGCATCCCTCCGACCTTGTTTTGCCGCCTTCACAAACCATTCAACAGCTGTATGGCTATTTGTCTCTGTGTCTTTTTCTTCTGCCAGTTTAAGGTAGTATTTCCCAAGCTAAATAAAATATACATTTAAATAAACTGAAATTTGAATAGTGACATTTAGAAACATTTCAAGATCATAAAACATGTGCATAATAAACCAAACAATTTTTCTTTAGAGTGTAGTTTGCTTAGATCACAACATGAGAATTAGACTCCACTGCCCATCAACCCCTGCATCACTTTGATGAACAATAATAACTGACCTAATATCCCAGAAGCTCAAAGCCAGACTGAGTATCATATAACCATATCTAATCTTAGCCTGCATGCTAAACCCTGATTATTAAACCATAGTAAGACGTTTAAAAAGTATAATAAAAGTATAACATTAATGAGGAAGTGGAGTACTCAAAGAATGTATGTGTCTACAGTGTGTATGTCAGCCGAGTCTGTAAATGCAGACACATTTGCTCTGACTGTGAGTTTATGTGAGAATATGTGCACGCAGAGTTATATTGAGACTGGGCTCATCTTCCAGAAAGCTGAAAATAGACACACTCTTGGCCATGCCAAAAAGGACACACTTTTCAGCCACTGAAACACTACAGAATTTAATTTGTATCAGATCATTTAAAATCCTATAGCTACATTAGAAACACTTAACACAGTGCCAATGCCATCAAAATCAGTTCAAGTTCTGAAATCACTGCAAATTGTTGAAGAAAGGAGCCCAATTGCAAAATAATATTAAGTCCACTTAATATTAAGTTATGAGATATCATTTTGTTGCTTGTTATCAGTTTATACACCACATAATTTTTTTTTTTTTTAGAATTGACAACATTTTATAACCAGTTTCACATTGTCATAAATGATAAT
This sequence comes from Garra rufa, assembly GCF_049309525.1. Lineage (NCBI taxonomy): Eukaryota > Metazoa > Chordata > Actinopteri > Cypriniformes > Cyprinidae > Garra > Garra rufa. Next base: position 42,410,493 of record NC_133366.1, on the reverse strand, counting down.
ATTGTAATATAATTTCAAATATGACGTATATGTGTTCATGCACTCACTCTACTCTGTGCTCTAGGGTCTCCAGCTTCAGCTTTCTCCAGGAGCTCCTCAAAAGTCAGATCTTCATCCATATCATCTAGGAGAAATAACCGAATTTTGTTAACACTATATTGACACAATATTGAACTTAAAGACTTAATGAATCCACAAATCCTCTAAATAATTCATCAGTGCTCATCTTTGCAGAACAATTGAGTGAATCAATATGGTAGCTCATAATTAATGCGGATTAAAGTTTCAGAACAATCTAAGAATTAGTTTTTAATAAAAAATAATAATTATGTTTTTGAATGTTTATCTATAGATTCATGCCAGCTGGGTTGTTTATTTGATTTTTTGTCATTTATTCAATTATGGCTCCAATATATTTAGTAAGCTGCATCTGAATTAATCTACTGCGACAAAAGCAAAATCAGACCATGAGAAAATAAACATATCCCTTTAATTTTAAAGCAAGATTTGGATCTATTTGTAACAGTGACGTCCTCTTGAAGATGCGCTCCTCAGAAGCACATTGGTTTGTGATAAAAATAGGATTTATGTCCTTGGTGAAAATGAAGCTAGCACACACTAGCATGTGTCACTAGTCCCAGCATGTCTTAATGATGACCTTCATTTGGATGCATTTCTTTAGTGTAAAGCAAACTGAATGTTATGAAGAAACTACAATTAATATGGATGGAACCAAAAATATCACAGATAATAAACCTTTTTGATACCAGTCAAAAGTTTTTGAACAGCAGTTTTAATGTTCTTTTGAAGAAGTCTCTTCTGCTCACCAAGCCTGCATTTATTTGATCCAAAAGACAGGAAAAATAGTACAATTTTGAAATATTTGTACTATTAAAAATAACTGCTTTATATTTGAATTTATTTTAAATTCTAATTTATTCCTGTGATCAAAGCTAAATTTTCAGCATCATTACTCTAGTCTTTATATACTCAAATATTCTGATTTGCTGTTCAAGAAACATTTTGAGCAGTTGAGTAATTTTTTTCAGGATAATTTGATGAATAGAAAGATCCAAAGATCAGCATTTATCTGAAATAAAAAGCCTTTGCAACATTATACGCTACATCATTCAAAAGCTTGGAGTCAGTGTAATTTTTCTTTCCTTTTTTGGGAAAGAAATGATTGAAATTAATACTTTTATTTAGCAAGAATGCTTTAAATTGATCAAAAGTGGTTATAAAGATATTTATAATGTAAGATTTGTATTTCAGATAAATGCTTTATGCTGAAAATACCTGAAAAAAATCTACTCAGCTGTTTTCAACAAAATGATAAGAAATATTTTTATGAGATTTTTATAAGAAATATCAGAATGATTTCTGAAGGATCATGTGACTGGAGTAATAATGCTAAAAAATCAGCTTTAAAATCACAAGATGAAATTTACATTTTAAAATATATTAAACCGTTTTAAAAAGGCATAAAAAATCTTACTGTTCAAAAACTTTTGACTGGCAATGTAATTTGAAAACATCAAATACAAAGAAATATGAAATCATGTCATACAAATACTATTTTCCTTCAGCTTTTCCTTCAGCAATGTTTTGTTTGTTATGCAAAGCTTCGCTTACCACTTTCTTCAGCTTTGGCCTGTTCCTCAGCCTTTCTTATTTTCTCCTGCATCATCACCTTTTGGGCTGCAGCCAAAAAGCTGGGTTGACATGGGAGTTTACTGGAACCCGCTGCAGGTGTTTTGGTGGATGACAGCGAGCCTTTAGGAGGAGTTGTAGATGGTGTAGATGGATCAGCAGAAATAGTAATGCTGGGTGTGGATGGGTCATTGAGCGAAGATGTTAATGGTGTTGATTTTGATAATGACGATGTTGTAGCTGGCACAGCTGGAGTAGTTTTAGAGATATGTGATGATGTAGGGGCAGGTTTCGGTGTTGCTGTTTTTTCAGGTGTTGATCTGGTTGGAACGTTTGAGGTTTTAACATTAGTTTGTTTTAATTTAATATCTTGAGTTGAAGAAGGGGTGAATTTAGGTGGTTGGTCTGGGCTGCCAGAACTGGAGAGAGGGGGACCTGCTGTCTCAGTGCCTGGAATGGATTTAGTTGATGGAACAGGAGGGTTGAGACGTTTGTGGGTTGCACTATCCTCCTTGAGAGTCTCAGGAGATGGTGTTGGGTTGGCACTAACATCCATCTCACCTAAAAGATAACATAAAGTACATATACATTATGTTTACAGACAGCAAGTTTTTTTTGTTTTTTGTTCCACTCATTTTTTACATATTTATGTGTTCTTACACAGTTGGTTAACCCACCAACTCTATAATATGGTTTTGACATTCAAACTCTACTACATAGCTACACCACACAAATGTATACAGCATAGTGTATACTAGCTTACAAAGAATATCTTACTCTAACTTCACTTCACTTACATATTTAATCTTACAAAATTAATTATACAATTATAACTGTATTTTTATATACATTTAAATATCCTACTACATATACCAAATAAATATGTGCTTTGACAGACCACAGAGAATAAGTTGTCTTAATTTAAGGGTGGTTTTAGTACTCAAAATAACAAAACAGAATCGAAACAACTTACTCGTTTAAGCTGAATGGACAGTCTTCCTCAATTTATGGCGTAACACAACAACAAAAAATAAACTCTTTTAAAAAAGTTTTCGTTCCTGTCCACACATAACTGCTCTGTGAAACCAGAGCCCCACTAGGAATCGCAGTTGTTAAACCCCACCATACCGCCAGAGAACGGAGCTTCGATTGGATAGTTCAAGTGCCAGTCAAAGAGTTCTGCTCTCTGATTGGATACGAATCGATTAGTGAATGGCATTGCTCAAAGGATTGTCATCGTACTTAATATGGATTCGCATGACAAAACACATCAACACATCAACCGGCTAAACTTAGAATACCGTAAAATAATAATTTAGTCCTTTTTCTTTATCATGATAAAATCATGAAGGAGGTCCAGTGAATGAACGTCGGTTAGACCTGATGTGGGCAGCCACTAGATGTCAACGAAGTAATAATAATAGCTTTTTGCTCGCAGAGTTCTGTGCCTGTTGACAGACGACACAGTTTGTAGTGTTGCGGGACGCTCATGCAATTCTGAAAAACAGCTCCATATGTTTATTACACCCCATGTTATTTGTGAAACAAAGCTGAAAAGAGAAGACACCGCTGGGGACCAACGCTAGACTGAAAATCCTACGAGTGGTGGAGGTTTTGATTCATCTTAACTCGAATCTTTTGAATCTATTCTGTTAACTAAAGATTCCTTCACTGATTGACAGTTTCTGCCAGTTAACACCTAAAACGATAACTATATTACTTGAATAATAATTTTCTGTTTATTATTAAGGCTATGCAGTTATGTTGTCTGCAGGTTTAAATGCTAGCTTTCTAAATTTGTATGCCCCCCTCAAATCTTACATGTGGGCTCCAACGCTCCTTATTGTTGTATTTTCTAAAGTATCACATTACATGAATATTCACAGGCTGTTTTTCTGACGATATAAATGCTTGGAAATTTTAAATTGTAAGATTTGTATCAAATACATATAAGTAAGTAGGAAAATAAATCACCAGAGTTCAAAATACATCAAATGATATTCAATGAAATGCAATAAAATCAGAGCTGAAACTGAATGATTTTTGCGTTGTTGTCTTGATTTAAACACTTTAAACTCATGATTCAAAGCCACCAAGATGTGATGCAGCATCCAAAGACTTAAATGCATGTTTACATAAACTTGAAAATATAGTGAACTGGACTGGAGTGCTGTGGACTATAGGCCAGTGATATCCCTATGTTTAATGATATAAAAATAAAAATCATTCTGAAAGTGATTCCAACCATATTGTTTATTATAGTTTTGTTGTGGACTCTTGCTTTAAATGCTTTTTTGTCTGTTATAAGATATGTTATAACAGATGATGTTGATAAATGTGCTTTTTGTGGTTTAAGGGAAATTATTTTTCACTGTTTTATGAAATGTGATTTAACCCACTTTTTTTTTTTCTTTTTTTTTTTTTGCTGACTCAAGTGCTTTTAGATTTTGGTGAACAATTTACACCCAAAGCTTGTTTTGGGTGCAGGTTACACCCCAAAAAATAGGTTGAAATGGCAGTTGATTAATTTTCTGGTTGGGGAAGCTAAACTGGCTGTTTATATAACAATGAAAAATAAAATAGAAAACTGGAAATAGTTAGGATATCATAACCCTTTTTAAAGCTTATGTCAAATCAAGAATTGTTGTTGAATTTAATTATTATAAAGCAATGAAAGATTTGGAAACATTTAGTGTTAGTGTTTTAGTGTCGTGGTGGAAAGGGGAACTAATCTTTACTTTTTGTGGTGTTGTGTTGTTTTTTTTATTTTACTAAAAGGTTGATTTTTGTCTCTTGACAATGTTTTTGTAAATAAAAATTGTTGTTAAAAAATCTCTCTCTTTCTCTCTCTCTCTCTCTCTCTCTCTCTCTCTCTCTCTCTCTCTCTCTCTCTCTCTCTCTCTCTCTCTCTCTCTCAAAGAATTTTTTTTATCAGTGACGAAAAAAATCTGGAGGCTCCCCGTCACTTTGACAGATAAAATTGAGGGTGAGCTATTGTATAATTTAACTGTAATTCCCACCCCTGTCCAGTTGGTGGCGAGTGCGCTCCAGTGTGGCAGCAGTAGGTGACAAGTTCATGTGTTTTGTTATCAGCGAGCTAGCGATTCATTCACTCATTCAACCGATTCGTTGAAACAGTTGTTCACTCGAAAAAAAAAGTGTTTGTATGAAACTCCAGAAATAGTGCTTATAATTCACACATTCTAGCAATATTTGTTTGTCTAACTATGAGACCGTATTTTAAGGTATAGAAAAGATAAACAAAAAGCAAACAATAGTTTAAAATAATCTAATGAGTAGCTGGTGCCCTGGTCCATTCACTTCATTCAAGTATTAGTCGATTTGTTCATGTCGTTCACGAATGAGATGTTATTCTGTTTTTTTTTTTTTTTTTTTTTTTTTTTTCTTCACATATGAGGCCAACTGGCCACATATGCAGGGCCAACTGTTCAGTACTTCATATTAAAAATATTCCAAAGCGTGTTTGGATGGGGAGAGACTTAAGTGAACACAGTCAAAAATATGTAAGTGCGTGTTTGTATAAGAACGGTTCCTTCATTTGAAAGGTTCGTTCAAAACATCGATTCGCTCACGACTGAAACACCACTAGAGTTCTCCAAAGTTCCATGCGTTTACCTAGACTGGTAGTTTTATGCAAGTCAGTGCAGCTGACTGCAGTGTTTTTGCGCATCTTGCACGCACTTTGGGATGGAGGATGGCAGTCACTGCATTGCCCAAATCTTCAGTTCGACAAAGTAAACAGAAAACCCTTTAATATAGCTCTAAATTAAAACAAAGTAATCAAATTTGTTTTTACCAATGTTCAGACAGAACACTGTCTTATTATAGTGTTATTATAACACTGTCTGGAAAGTGGATCGCAGCGTCATTATCAGTCTGGAAGCTGCGACCTCCAGGCAAACCAAGGCTGACCTGGTTTTCTGCACTGGCATCTCGCTTCATTATTGTTTCAGAGCATCGTCTCCCTCTTCTGAGTGTGATGTCGGACTATAGGCGACAGTGGAACCGGGAGGATGAGCTCCCTGTGTACCTGGCTAAACCCATCTCGACTGGACCCAACCAGCGTCACAAGTCTCACGGAATGTTCAACTCCGTCGAGGGCGCGTATGATAGTAAGACTATCGATTTTGACCAGTATTCTGTAGGGAGAAAGGGAAACAGGAGCTCACGGAGCAGTAGCAGGGAGCGCATCGTGGATGGGGATTTTGAAGCTTATGAGATCAGCGGGGGGACTACAAGCTCCCCGGGTGAGAGAGACGACAGGCGTCCGGGTGTCGAAATCACGGATCAGACTGAAAAGGAGTCTCGTTATGAGCAAAACAACGGAAAGGTGGGCTTAAATGTTAGCCTATACATGACTATATAATTTGAACCTTAAATCATGAAAGTAGCTTATAGGTTCATATTTGCTCATAAAACAATAACATCTCTTTGTTATGCACATAATGCATGGCAAAATTTTGACATAAATTGCAAAAGTAAAAACATAAGATTGCCTAAGTTACCATATTTTATATGATTAAAAAAACATGGTTGCACTTTATTTTACAGTACGTAACTTACATCAAGGCTACTCACATTGTACTTACAGTGTACCTAAAGTTCTGGTAATTAAGGTACATGGGGGTAGGGTTGGGTTTAGAGGTAGATTTTGGGTTATTACCTAGTTATTACTATAATAACTACATAGTATGTACATGAGGAAGTGCTACCAAAATTGCAATCCAAAACTGGAATTTACTACT
>NC_133366.1:42267476-42402476 GCF_049309525.1 Garra rufa | reverse complement strand
GAAAGATCCAAAGATCAGCATTTATCTGAAATAAAAAGCTTCAAAAGAGTCAACTGTTTTTTTTGTTTGTTTTTTTTTTGTTTTTTTTGGGGGGGGGGGGGCGCATTATGGTATTAATTATAGAAATTAATACTTTTATTTAGCACTGATGCTTTAAATTGATCAAAAGTGATGATAAAGACATTTATATTGTTACATTTTTTCTGAAAAATGCTGTTCTTCTGAACTTTCTATTCATCAAATAACCCTGAAAAATTTTTACTCAGCTGTTTTCAACATAATAATAATAATAATAATAATAATAATAATAATAAATGTTTTTGAGCAGCAAATCAGAATATTAGAATAATTTCTGAATTATCATGTGACTGGAGTAATGATGCTAAATAGTAAAACTATTTCAAAATTGTACTGTTTTTGCTGTACTTTGGATTAAATAAATGCAGGCTTGGTCAGCAAAAGAGACTTTTTTTAAAAACATTACAAATCGTACTGTTCAAAAACTTTTGACTGGTTTAGTAAATGTCTGTTGCATTACTTTACTCTCAGGTTTGTCACTTTGAAAACATTTTAGCCGGTTTTCTTTAACTTTGGGTTATCATGTGACCTTTCAGTAGCTTAGGCTATTATTATCTAGGCCCTATTATCATTGTACAGTAACAAAAAGCTATTAGCTCAGATATGTTGGTTTATACCTTGCTAACTAATTTATGTTCAAAAATGTAGGAGATTTAAGATTACCAATTAGCCTACCATAATGCTTCAGAAAAAATTTACCCGTCCCTAACTTAATTCAACATTCTAAGAACGCTGATTTGTAGCAGTCCAAGAATGCCAAAATGTCTGCTTTCCTTATTAATGCTAATAGAACGTTATTTATAACTGTTTACAAAACTGTCAGTAGATCATTTTTGACCCATAACACCAACATTCTCTTACCAATTCTCTCAGTTCTCTCTCTCTCTCTTTGTTCATGTGATGGGGGGCGCTCCAACATACACTCCAATACAAAACACGTCTTCAAACAGGCGAACAGATAGCGACACACTCGCATACACACACACATACACACTCAAACACACACCCCTCGGGAGAAGCGCTCGCTTGTGCAGCACTAACGGAGCGCTAGTTCGTTAAGTTGGTTGGTGGCACAAAGAAGCGGGTGACTGCTCATTGTTCATCTCCTCAAATCATAAAGGAGAGATGTCTGGGACGGGCTACCAGGGAAAGAAGAACATCCCGCATTTGACGGTAAGACACCGGCTGCGAGGCGACCCTGCTGCTCCCCGGCAAATCCTGCGCATGGAGGAATACGAGAAGGGATTAAATTCTTAGCGAGCCAACAAAGCAGAGGCCGCTTAGAAGAGCACTGAAATCAGCCAACGGAAAGGTGACCATTACGGGTACAATGTGGCAAAGCCAGGCACACATCCCTGCCGTGCATGAAGCGAAGAATGCTCCGTTTTCATTTAAAATTGAAATAATGAATCTGTGCATTAATCTACAGTAGCTTTGTTGGGCGCGTTTCATTTGACAAATGGCGAGTGCATATGCGTACGAGACGGAACAGGGTGGCCAAGAGCAGAAATCTGGACTCAACAGACAGTTTTTGAAAAGCCAGTGCACACATTAAAACAAAGAACATAGGAATATTTGCCCTATGTGTTGTATTTTGCCTGTAGTTATGAGCAATGGATTAGAATGACCCTAATCCTTGACTAAAGCATTTTGTGCAATCTATACCTGAATGACATCTAGGAATAGCGCGTTATGTTGATTTTTTTTTTCTCTGAATGTGAACGCTGAATCAGCTAAGGAAAGCGCCAGGGTATGTGCCGTCCTGACAACTGGATGATGCGAGGTTACCATGGCAACCTAACATCTTTCCACATTACCACATTTGCTCTTCTCTGTTCATAGAACCCCACCCATTCACAGAGTGTGAGGCTGAAACTGTGCAGAAGGCTCTTTTATCAGTGGTTGTAAGAGCACTTCACTGAATTGCAAATATAGCAGGTAAAGTTAGGCTTAAACTGCTGTTGGAATCACTCATTCTCTTGCTCTTTCTCTCTCCTCCTCTCTTCTTCAGAGTGAGCGGCTGCTGATTAAAGGTGGAAGAGTGGTTAATGATGACCAGTCTCTATATGCCGACGTTTACGTGGAAGATGGAATTATTAAGTAAGACCTCGGCTCATGCACAAGCAAATGCACACTTTTTTCAATGCACAAGGCAATTTTTTATTAGCAGTTGCATATCATTGTTGTAAATATTAATAGTGTATGCATGAAACCTCACCTAATTGAATTGCATTATATTTCATAACATGTTTTACTTTGTATCATATGAAGTTCTCCTGTGGCAACCTTTATGTTTCAATTATATACCTATTTAAATATGTCGTGATATAGTGCATGTGTAGTACAATATCAGTTAAAAGTTTTTGGACAGTAAGATTTTTAATGTTTTTTAAAGACGTCTCTTCTGCTCACTAAACATGCATTTCAAAAGTACAGCAAAAAAAGAGTACAATTTTGAAATATTTTTACTATTTAAAATAGCTGTTTTCTAACTGAATATATTTTAAAATGTAATTCATTTTGGTTATTGCAAATCTGAATTTTTAGCATCATTACTCCAGATTCTTCAGAAATCATTATAATATTCTGATTTGCTGCTTAAGAACATGTATTAATTTTTCAGGGTTCTTTGATAAATAGGAAGTTCAGAAGAACAGCATTTATCTGAAACAGAAATCTTTTGTAACATTATAAATGTCTTTATTACACTTTTGGTCAATTTGGATCTTAAGATCTTTCTATTCATCAAATAATCTTAAAAAAATATACTGTTATATATAACTGTTTTAAATATTGAATAATAATATTCATATTCATATTTTTTTCCTTCTCTGGCCCTCTTTGCTCTTTATAAAACTTTATCAAATCTCACCTTCAGACAGGTTGGGGAGAACCTAATTGTACCGGGAGGCATTAAGGTGATTGAGGCTAATGGTTGTATAGTGATTCCTGGAGGTATTGATGTGAACACCTGCCTGCATAAGCCTTACCTGGGCACTCCACCTGTGGATGACTTCTACCAGGGCACCAAAGCTGCTTTGGCAGGAGGAACCACCATGATCAGTAAGTCTGGATGAGTTGTTAACCTGATCTTAAAAAAATGGACTTTAAGGGGTCATCAGATGCAAAATTCACTTTAACATGTAGTTTGAACTAAAATGTGTCTTGGCTACGTGTGTACACAACCATCCTATAATGATAAAAAAAAAATCTACTGTTTTTTTTTTTTTAAATCCCTATAAATCACAACCACTTTGTCAGATCAAGCTGTTCACAGATTCTTGGTAGAGTGATGTAGTTTTGCACAGGCTCCTCCCATGATTGTTGACTGACACAGCCTTTTTAGTGTAGACCTGCCCTGAGGGAGCTGAAAACTGTCCGCAGTTGTTTCGACACCGGAGCAGGGGTAGACAAGAAAGTCTCCTAAGAGGTGTTTTGTTGTTGGATGTAATAATGAACATAGCAGTCTTAATTTACTCCCGACATCTGAGCCGCTAAAGAATGAATGAAGTTTACAGTGTCAGAAAAACTGCTCACCACCCTACGGAAGAGAGAGGCTGGGTGAGCACAGCTCCTTAACATTTAAAGTGACATGCACCAAAATGTGTTGCTCTGAGCTGTTTTTTTTTTTTTTTTTTTTTTGACAAGGTAAAAAGGGTGTGTTTTACATTACCATTGACACATGTTTAACCAAAGTATGTTATAGACTTTTCATTAAGACTAAAGAATCAGATAATCATATTAACTTGTGGAAAAACTTGTGGCATTTGATGACCCCTTTAAAATGATATTTGATCTCAGGATTGTCTCATTTGGACAAAGATTCAAGCATGTTGAATATTTAGGATGCAGTGCCAAATGTTCCAAGCAACTTCCCTAGCAAAGAGTATACAAATAGCCTGGACTGGAACTCACTTGCATCTCCCTGCGAGAGCAAAGCAGTGTCCCAAATATGTCTGTTGTTGCCTGTTACAAGGACATGCCCTATCCTGCATGTCAGCTACAGCCAATCAGATTTGGTTTCCTCGAGAAGTCTGAGCCAGGAGTTTTTTGTGGTTACAGTAGCTATTTTTCTTTAAACAATGAATTAGAACTAATAGCTATTGTGAGTGACATTTCCAGCCACAAAGAGTGAAAAGAGCCTTTGTGCATGTGAGAAAGTCTCCAAGTAACATATAGAAATTAATAGAGTAATCAAGCACTAAGGCAGCAAAGTAACAGCATCTTCAGTGGAACATAATAGGAAATATTCATTAGAATCTTCAAAAATCCTTCAAAACATTTGAGCAGAATCCATTATCTTCTGTTTCAGTTGACCATGTGACTCCACAGCCTGGTGACAGTCTTTTGGAGGCCTTTGAGAAGTGGCAGGAAGCGGCTGATAAGAAATCCTGCTGTGATTATTCACTTCATGTGGATATCCCACATTGGCATGAAGGTGTGAAGGAAGAGCTGGAACAGCTGGTACAGGAAAAAGGTGAACACATATTTAAAGATGTGACAATATCTAAGAGTGTTATTTGGAAAGCTAAAAGTATTTGTGCTTTTAAAGCCACACAACTTGATTATACGGATTCAGAGGCACAAATTTTAGCAAATGCTGATGATTGTTAATTCACAACTGTTCAGATATTCAACAAATGTTCACTATGGACACACTAAATTAATCAAATAGTAAAGACATTTGAAAACAAGCATGATGGTATTCAAATTTTAAACTGCAATAATATTTCACAATATCACAGTTTTACTGTATTTTTATCAAACAAATGCAACTTTGGTGAGAATAAGAGACTTCTTTCAAAACATCTCACACACTCAAAACTTTTGAATGGTACTTTATGTGTTTCAAAATATGTGTTAATGCTCTCTTTTTTGGCAGGAATCAACTCTTTCCAAGTGTTCATGGCTTACAAAGGGTTATTCCAAATGCCTGACTCTCAGGTTAGCTATCAATGCTTTCTATAAACCAATCTGTACTATAATATATTAAAATAACTAATCTGTTCTCTCTTTCTCTCATCCAGTTGTATGAAGCATTCTCATTCCTTAAGGAGCTGGGGGCAGTGGTGCTGGTGCACGCAGAGAATGGAGACCTGATAGCACAGGTACCTCTTGTCTAATGAGCAAATGCCATACAGTGTAAACACATTTTTGGTGCCACTTGATATTTTTGCAACATTTGTGTTAAAGGAACAAAGCAAAATCTTGGGAATGGGCATCACTGGTCCAGAGGGCCACCCGCTGAGCCGTCCAGAGGAGGTGGGATCAGTAAACCAAGTGGCGAACTAACTAGAAGTTAGAACAGAGTAACTGTTTAAGCATGATGTAATTGGTTGTCTGTTTCACAGCTGGAGGCGGAGGCTGTTTTCCGCACTATCACCCTTGGAAACCGTGTCAATTGCCCTGTCTACATCACCAAAGTGATGAGTAAGAGTGCAGCTGATACTGTGGCCAGTGCACGGAAGAAAGGTGACTGCATATTGTGAAATACTGTTGCATGCTGAATACATATTAAAGGACTAGTTCACTTGCAAAATAAAAATGTCCTGATACTTTACTCACCCCCATGTCATCCAAGATGTCTTCCTTTCTTCAGTCAAAAAGAAATGTAGGTTTTTGAAGAAAACATTCTAGGATTTTTCTCCATTCAGTGGACTTTAATGGTGGCCAACGGGTTGAAGGTCCAATTTGCTGTTTCAGTGCAGCTTCAAAGGGCTCTACACAATCACAGCCAAGGAATAAGGGTCTTATCTAGTGACATGATCTGTCATTTTCTAAAAAAATTACATTTATATACTTTTTAATCACAAATGCTCGTCTTGCACTAGTTAGACCTCACGCATTGTGCAATGATGCACATGTGACATAGACGGAATTACCGACTCAGTGTTTACAAAGAAAGTGCAAAGAAAGTCAAACACCATTTACCACAAAGGTGAAACAACAATGTCGGACGATTTTGAAGTTGAAGGAGAAAATGAGATGGAGTTTTTCTGCCAAAAATACACAGACAAAGAACTAACCACATGGGACTTTTCCAAAGAGATTACGTAATGCTTAAAGACTTGCTTGGTTACTTGGTAACCACAAATACTAGTATATAAAAGTATATCGAGCCATTTGAAGCTACATTGACACTGCAATTTGGACCTTTAACCCATTGGCTACCATTGAAGCCCACTATATGGAGAAAAATCCTGGAATGTTTTCCTCAAAAACCTAATTTCTTTTCGACTGAAGAAAGAAAGACATGAACATCTTGGATGACATGGGGGTTAGTAAATTATCAAAAGATTTTCATTCTGGAAGTGAACTAATCCATTAAAAGACATATCTTACGCTCAGCCAACATTACATGATACATGATTTTCAGTATTAAATGGCGGTAGAACAGTTATGATTAAAGCTCCGTGTGTTTAGTTTTCCAGACCTATCGCCAGTTGGTTTTTCTCCATATAGTGGGCTTCAATGGTAGCCAATGGGTTAAAGGTCCAAATTGCAGTGTCAATGTAGCTTCAAATGGCTCGACACAATTCCAGCTGAAGAATAAGGATCTTATCTAGTGAAACGATAGGTAATTTTCTAAAAAATAAAATAAAATATACTTTTAACCACAAATACTCATCTTGCACTAGCTCTGCAATGCATTTACATGTCTTTAAGCATTACGTAATCTCTTTGGAAAAGTCCCATGTGGTTAGTTCTTTGTCTGTGTATTTTGGGCAGAAAAACTCCATCTCATTTTCTCCTTCAACTTCAAAATCATCTGACATTGTTGTTTTACCTTTGTGGTAAATGGTGTTTGGCTTTGTAAACAGGGGGTCAGTAATTCCATCATTGCACAATGCGTGAAGTCGAACTAGTGCAAGACAAGCATTTGCGATTAAAAGGTATATAAATGTTACATTTTTTTTAGAAAATGACAGATCGTGTCACTAGATAAGACCCTTATTCCTTGGCTGTGATTGTAACAAGTTTGCTCGGTAGCTCAGCCAGTGTGAAATTGGACTTAGGATTCGGAATCTTTGGGTAAGAATCCCATGAAAGACATGACACTCTTTGTGTACAGTTGGCTAGGTTTAGATGTAGTGCATATGGTATGTTATTTTAAAACGTCACAGAGGTTTAGAGTTAAAGCGCCACTCAAAGGAAATTTCAAGTCAGAACTGCAGTGACACAAACAAATCCAACATCACATGAAACCATTCCAGGGAAAAAAACGAACACTCTTTTAATTGCAATGCTTGAATATGCCATTCCTACAATTTATGAATGTATTCTCTTCATTCCACTGGCTTTAGGCTCTGTTGTTTTTGGGGAGCCAATCACAGCCAGCTTGGCAACCGATGGATCCCACTACTGGAGCAAAAACTGGGCGAAAGCAGCAGCCTATGTGACCTCTCCACCCCTCAGTCCTGACCCAACAACACCTGACCACCTTCACTCTCTGCTGGCCTGGTAAATAATTCTGAGTTATTTCTACAATTGTAGACATCTGTGACATTTGCACAGTTAGTGTAGATGCAGTGTAATACTGAAGTCTTATGCCAAGTGGCACCATCTACCCATTTTTTTTATCTTCTCTCTCGATTACTTCGGCTCTTTGCTACACCCAGACCGCAGACACACCTTTTCCTGGCCCCATTTCTAAAAATAGATCAGGCTTTCATCTCCTGTTGCCATGGTTACAGAGCACCCTCCTTCTCCTCCTTCCCCACTACACACACACACAACTTGTAGACTTGCAGGCTGCTAGACTATGGGAGAGATGTCATTATGTTGACATCCACAGCCACACATACTTTCACATGCACACACACATTCACAGGCACAGGGACTCTCACACACACGCACACACACAGTCACACAGAGGCAGGCCGACACAGCTGGAGAGAGGACGTTTATTTTTAGCATGGATACATTAGTCGAGTCCAAAGGATGAGTGGAAATTCTAGAACAAGATCAAAGATTCTTTTTTAAGTATTAAACATTATATGTAGGATGCGAAGACAAGAATTCAGTAGGATGCGTTGCATTTTGTGGATTTCATTTTTTTTTTACCATTTCATGATGTGGATTTTTTGTTAGCATAACAGTCAAGCATTATGGATGCTTACAGTGCATTGCAAAAAAAAAATCACATTTTCTTTTGTTGCAGCATTATGTTAAACTGCTTTAAATTACTTTTTTTCCACATCAATCTACATCTCATACACCATAATGACAGAGCACAAAACAGGTTTGTAACAACTTTGCAAATTTTTTAGAAATAAAAAACTGAAAAGACCCTGTTGCATAAGTATTCATACCTTTTTCAGGCACACTCAAAATTTAGCTTAGGAGCGTTCATATTGCTTCTAGATGTTACTACACTTTGAGTGGAGTTGAACTGTGGCGAATTCATTTGAATGAGTATGATTTAGAAAGGCACACACCTCTCAGCAAGGATTCATTAAAACTGTCAGTAAATACATTCAAAAGGTTACGCAAGAATTCTGTTTCAAATAAATGCTGTTCTATTCGAAATATCTATTCATCAAAGAATCCTAAAGAAAAAAACAATAACCGTTTTTTCAAAAAACACTGTTTTCAACACTGATAATAAGAAAGGTTTCTTAATGAATTAAATCAGCATATTAAAATCATTTCTGAAAGATCACGTGACACTGAAGACTGGAGTAATGATGCTGAAAATTCATCTTTGTAATCACAGGAATAAATTGCATTAAAACTGTTGTGTTAAATTGTAATATTATTTCATAATATTACAGTTTTTATTTTTTAAGAAATAAAGTCATTTTTGTCTTTATTTAGTGGGGATCTGCAGGTCGTAGGTAGTGGACATTGTGCTTACAGCACTTCTCAAAAGGCTATAGGGAAGGACGACTTTACCCTTATACCTGAGGGAACCAATGGAGTGGAGGAGAGAATGGGTTTTGTTTGGGACAAAGCTGTGGTAAGTGCATCTGCATGTATGTTTATATGGATTGAGGTAAAAATTGCATTTATCAGGTCACCACTCAATTTGTTCCCTACAGGCTATGGGAAAGATGGATGAAAATCAGTTTGTTGCAGTAACAAGCACTAATGCAGCCAAAATCTTCAACCTGTATCCCCGTAAGGGTCGGATAGCAGTGGGTTCAGATGCTGACATTGTTATCTGGGACCCCAACAATATCAAGACCATCACAGCCAAAGCACAGCAGTCGGTAAGGATTGAAAACATTTACATTTATTCATTTAGCAGACGCTTTTATCCAAAGCAACTTATTTAGTTATACATACATCTAAAGGAGACCTATTATGCCTCTTTTTACAATATGTAATATAAGAGACAGGTGTCCCCAGAATGTGTCTGTGATGTTTCAGCTCAATGTACCCCACAGATCATTTATTATATCATTTTAAAAATGCCTATTTTGAGTGAAAGCCCTTTTCCAGAATAGGGCTGTGCCTTTACAGCTTGTACATCATGATCAGATACTCTGCTAAAAACATCTGTTTGGTTTTGATTATTGTGTCTATTGCACTGAAATCATGCGTTTTAAAGCCATATTAGTTTTTAAACTACTGATATAGAGTTTTCTGAGCACACACATCCGAAGCATGTGCACAGGAAGCAGCTGTCACACGGCATGTGAGTACTAAACTAACATGTTTTCTTTCATGTCTTATTGCGCTTAAACTGTCAAATTTTTGACTTTCTATGTCATGGAGGAAGCAAAATCTGAGCAGCTCGTTTTTTCACATGCTTGCAAAGAAAGCTTACCAAAACAAAGTTACCGGGTTGACCTTTTTCACGTTTTCTAGGTTGGTAGATAAACCGGGGACCCGGTTATAGCACTTAAACAAAAATAAAAAGTCCGATTTTTATGATATTTCCCCTTTAATACTACATTTTATATATCTGTAACAGGATGTTGAAAAAAATATCAAAAGCTTTCAAAATATTAATAGTGATTTTACACTTGATAAACAGTGGAAAATCTGTGAAAATAGAAAGGGTTTTTCCTAATATCTCTCTCTTGTTCTGTTTCTAGGCTCTGGAGTATAATATTTTTGAGGGGATGGAGTGTCGTGGTGGTCCAGTTTATGTGGTCAGTCAGGGTAGGATTGTGTTTGAGGAAGGGAAGCTTCAGGTTCAGCAGGGGACTGGACGTTTCATCTCCCGCAAGCCCTTCCCTGACATTGCCTACCAGCGCATTAAGTACCGCAACAAGGTATGACTCTTCATTAATTCACTGACCTTCACTCAATTACTTCCCTCAGTCTCAGTTAGCTATGTTAAAAAGAGTGAGAGAACTTCTTGAATTTGAAGATCAGAGTAAATGTAACTTATTTTGTCCTCTAGGAAACATGTATCTTCTGTAGCTTCTAAAGGGTAGTCCTAAATGAAAAAAAAATGTTATTTAGGCAAAATAAGAAAAATATACACATCTTCATTATGTTCAAAAGTTTAAACCCCCAGCTCTTAATGCAAAGTTTTTCCTTCTAAAGCATCAGTGAGCATTTCAACCTTCTGTAATAGTTGCTCCCTCAGTTGTCCTCAATGTGAAAAGCTGAATCTCAAAATCATAGTTTTTTTTAAAAGGTTCAAATACACAGAAATGCTGAAAACCCAAAGATTTTTTGAGACTTGAATGATTTTTCTGAAGAACATACACAGTTTAACTGTTCAGGACAAACAAGGGATTCATGAACAACTATCACTAAACAAAAAAAAAAACACAGCTGTGAATCATTCAGGTAACAACACAGTATTAAGAATCAAGTGTATGTAAACTTTTGAACGGCGTCATTTTTATAAATTCAACTATTATTTTGCTCTTGTGTTGAAAATATATCTTTTATGTGAAATATCTTATTCAGGTCAGTACTAAAAAATAACTTGTGTTTTGTATGATCCCTCTTATTTTAGTAAAATAATTAACATTTTGCAGATTCTGCAAGGCGTATGTAAACTTTTGACCTCAGCTGTATAAGAAGCACCAAACCTGTAGTTTACTCTTGCTTGGCAGGTGATGAGCAAGCAGGGAGTTTCTCGTGGGATGTATGACGGTCCAGTATATGATGCCCCAGTGACACCCAAATACATAACCCCAGCACCCTCCGCCAAAACCTCGCCCACTACACACCAGCCTCCACCAATCAGAAACTTGCATCAGTCTAACTTCAGCCTATCAGGTGAGAACCATAAAGGAAATTACCTTTTCTAATAAACATATTCCTTAAAGGGATAGTTCACACAAAAATAAAAAATATATCATTAATTACTCACCCTCATGTCGTTCCAAACTTACAAGACCTTTGTTTATCTTCAGAACAGAAAATAAGATATTTTTGATGAAATCTGAGAGCTTTTTGACCCTGCAAACAAAGACAGCAACATAACTATCACATTTAAGACCCAGAAAGGTAGTAAAGACATAGTTAATATAGTCCATGTGACATCTGTGGTTCAACATTAATTTTATGAAGCTACAAGCCTTGAATGTAGTACTTGCATTGCTGTCCATGCAGGGTCTGAAAGCTTTCGGATTTCATCAGAAATATCTTAATTTGTGTTCTGAGGACGGCAAAGCTCTTACAGGTTTGGAACAACATGAAAGTGAGTAATTAATGACAGAATTTTCATTTTTGTGTAAACTATTTCTTGCAAGAAAACTATATTCCCAAACTCCTTTGAATAATGTAGCAATATATTTATCTATCAGTATTTTACAACGAAATGAAATATTTTTATGATTATTTCAATACTATTAGGGGCTCAAATAGATGACAACATTCCTCGGCGTTCAGGCCACCGCATTGTAGCACCCCCTGGTGGCCGTTCCAACATCACAAGCCTTGGTTAAACCTGCAGCTCCCATGTGACTTTGAGAGAGCGTGTGTATGTATGTGTCTGTGTGTTGAATATTATTACAGTTCTATCTGTTGACAAATCATCAGTGTTCTCCTCTCACAGGGCCATGCTTTAAAAGATTTTTGTGCAACGCATGCATGTCAAAATATCACTGTACCCTACCTGTGCAGTAAATGTCCCATCTACAATCAGTATTACTGTGTGCATTGTACACATCTAGACAGATACCTATAGATAGCTAGACAATCACTAGAAAATACTTTATATCAAATTTTAGAAAGAGTAGCATTTAAACAATGCTGATATAATTAAATTTTTTATGAGTTATTAAAACCTTCACTCTGCTGACGTGACCCCAGTGTTTGTGATAATGTCCTGCTTTAAAGCCCTGTGAAGCCGGTCACTAGTCATCCCACAAAATGGTGCTCCTCCTACTGGACAACTTACAGAACTAAAGATAACTTGTATTAGTGATGATAAGGGAAAAGTGTTAGAATGCAGGTCTGAGATCAGTTTTGGCATAGATGTGCCACTAATAAGTACATTCTAAAGCTGGGTGACGATCTGCTCTTACAAGCACTTTTAACTCTTGTGTTCCTTGTGCACTGAAATGTTTAATTCTGTGTTATCAGTTTGTTTGTGGTAAAGAATGGTGATGGATTGCATGATCTCACTGTTAAATGTTGGAATTATTGACATCTGACCTTTTAATTCTTATGCTCTTTATACTTTATATCACTTATCAAATTTGAATTGTTTTACAAGAAAACCGTTACATGACTTTTTATTTGAATTTTACCTTTAGTGAAAAAGGCTGCATGCCATTTTAGCTCTTTCAGGCTCTTTGTGTAGATTTTGCTTCTTGCAAAATTAGATGTTGACTAGAAAAAGGTATTTACGTTACCTCAGTATCACAAATGCAAAAGCAAAGAATGCAACTATATGCAAGCCGCAAGATGTTTCGTTTTTTTATCTGCAACACTCATTTGCGATGCAAATTCACACATGCATTCAAGAAGAGCTGAAAACGCTTTCATTTTATCTGCCTGTTTTTTCTTCTATTGTGAGATTTGTACAGTATTGCTCCTCATCCAAGTGGCACTAGCCTAGTCACTGTGTACTGTATGCTAAAAGTCTTAATACCGAACTTCCACTGGATAAATGGTGATTGCACTTGTTTTGGACCAATACAAGGCCAAGCCTGCTGTATTGTTTTCCGTACCCCATTGTGATTTTGTATTGCCTATGGTATATATAGTGTTTATGACCAATGCCATTTTAGTTTTTGTAGACTGATATCCACTGATGCACTCATTGACTGTTGATAATGATATTCACTTTGCTATGGTGAAATAAAGTTCATAAATAGATGTTTTTGAAGCTGCTGCTATGTGTTTCACTTGTGTGGGATTATTAAATTAACCAAATTTAGGTAGGCAAATTTCTCTAGAAAACATACACAAATCTTGACAACAAATAAATATCGAATTTCCGCCAGTATTGTCTGGAAAACAAACCAAACCAAAAAACACACACACATAGACACACACACCCCATTCATGTAATTTAATATGTAACTTCAACACCTGTAAAAACAAAGCTTGCTTGGATGGAGACAGACAGAGCAAAAGTCACATCTAAAAAAAAAAAAAACAATGGATGAAAAGCTAAAAAAGAAAGCCTAAAGCCAAGCAAGTGAGATTCTTAAAGGGGCCATCGAATGCCTTGATTCTTTAGGGTCTTAATGAGAAGTCTATAACATACTTTGGTTAAAAGTTCTCAATGTTAGTGTAAAAAACACTTTAACCATGTCAAAATCAGCCCTTTTTAGAGCGAGCTATTCTGTTGCACGTTCCTTTAAATGCTAATGAGCTCTGCTCGCCCCACCCCTCTCTGCCATGGGATGAGGAGCCGTAATGTTTACTTTAGCCGAATTTAGCTGCGTTTAGCTGCTAATCTGGCTATCTAGCACATTATTAAGAAAGGCCATTTGCAAAGATACATAATAAACCCTTAGACTCACTTCTGCTGTGGATGAAGCTGCATCATGAATGATTCATACTAACATAGACGCGCATATGTAGATCGGGATAGGCGCTTTCCTTGAAAAATGAAAAATGAAAGTAACCTTAATCCTCTGCATCTTCAGCGGCTCAGATGTCGGGAGTAAATAAAGACTGCTATGTTTATTATTACATCCAACAACAGAAATCTCAATCAATCATTGTAGGGTGGTTGTGTAATAAAGGCAAGATATAGAAGATACATTACTCCACCACCTGCAAAATGGAAAAAAGGATTAACATAAAGGAGCCCAAATGCAGCGACAAAAACATTCTGCAGTCCTCTTTTAGTCAGCTAGAAAACTGATTTTTTCAGTACCTTCTTACAAACAGACGCAGAACAAAAGACAGACAGACTAACTGTCATGAAATTTTCACTTAATAAATAACGTTTTCATCTGTAGCTTCACATGTTCACCACTAGATGTCCTACTTAGTACTAGT
The DNA here is from genome assembly GCF_049309525.1 of Garra rufa. Classification (NCBI taxonomy): domain Eukaryota; kingdom Metazoa; phylum Chordata; class Actinopteri; order Cypriniformes; family Cyprinidae; genus Garra; species Garra rufa. The sequence goes on along the minus strand of NC_133366.1, from coordinate 42,388,025 downwards.
TTTCTGGAATAGTTCCCATAAAAATGGAAATTTGTCATCATTAACTCACCCTTTGGTTGTTTCAAACCTTTATGAATTTCTTTATTCTGTTGAACTCAATAGAAGATCATCTGAACAGTTGCTGGTAGCCATTGACTTCCATAGTAGGGAGAAATTATTATGGACATCAATGGCTACCAGCAACTGTTTGTGTACAAACATACTTCAGAATATCTTCTTTTGTGTTCAACAGAAGAAAGAAATTAATACAGGTTTGGAAGTTTAAATTTAAATTTTTCATTTTTGGGTGAACTATCGCTTTAAGTATCTTTTATTCTTTAGTTTTATTATTATTTTCCTCAGCTCTCGATTTCATAGTAAACTGTTTCTTAGATGTTTTATTCTTTTATATCTAACAATAACATTGATTATCTCCTTTATCTGTTAGCTATTTTATAGCAAGTATATTTGCCATTGGCCATCCTGCTTTTCAGATATTGGTATTAGAATGAAAAAAAAAAAACATATCAAACAATATTGAAAAATTTTCACTGAAATATCTCTAATGTGACTGCACCTTATAGGGTGTACTGTAGTACATTGAATTAAACAAAAAGTTTACCCAAAAATGAAAATGTACTCATCAATGGCGAGCAAAGAAACAAACTCATCTACATCGTATATGGCCTGAAGGAGAGATTAACAACCAAATAGTGTCTTTGTCTATATATTGTGGTAATTCAATGACATAAATGCATTTTTATGTCTGGATTAAGTGTCCAAATATGTCTTTATGACACAGTGTAGCCTTATCTATTAAGTAAATCGGGCAAAATTTACTCACCCTCTGGTTGTTCTAAACTTTTATGAATTTCTTTCTTCTTTTCTTCACAAAAGAAGATCATCTGAAGAATGCTGGTAACCAAATAGAGGGAAACAACTGTTTGTGTACCAACATTCTTTAAAAAGTTTTCTTGTGTGTTCAACAGAAGAAAAAAACTAACATCGGTTGAGGAAAACCTGAGGGTGAGTAAACAATGATAAAATTTTCATTTTTGGGTGAACTATCCCATTAAGTATCTACTATTCTTTAGTTGTGTTATTTTTAATTCACAGCTCTCCTCTTTCATTATAAACTCTTAGACGTTAGTCTTCAATATCTAATACAACATTGGTTTGTCTCCTTCTTTCCTTAGCAATTTTATTATTAGGCCTACATTATATTGGGCATTGCCATTTGGGCATTTTTTGAGATACTGGAGTTAGAATGAAAAAATGTAACAGTCAGTCACTATTGAAAATTGACCTTTTTCCTTCACTGAAGTATCTCTAATGTGATGGTCATTACATTACAGAAGTAATCACCTTCAGGCCATCAAAGATGTAGATGTGTTTCTTCATCAAACACTCACTTGCTCACCAATGGATCCTCTGCAATGATTGGGTGCCATCAGATTGAGAATTTATCCAAACTGATAAAAACATCACAGTCATCCATAAGTCACCAGTCAATAATTTAATGTCCAGTGAAGTAAAAATCTGTGTGTTTGTAAGAAACAAACCCATCATTAAGGCATTTTCACTTTAAACTGTCGCTACTTGCCAAAATACCAGTCCATAATCCATAACGCTTCCTCTAGTAAAAAAAGAAACTGTCCAACTACATGCTTAGAACTGTTTTGGCCTGTTTTCATCTATGCATATTTCTCTCCTGATCCAGACTAAGATACTTTTTTACTGGAGAAAGCAATGAATAGAGGACTCATATTTTACCTGGAAGTGAAAATGTCTCAATGGCTTTGTTGGACTGGAGTCATGTGGATTACTTGTGAATTATCGTTCTGTTTTTATCAACTGTATGAACTTTTATTCTGACTGCACCCATTCACTTCAGAGGCTCCACTGGTGAGTAAGTGATGTAATGCTGAATTTCTCCAAATCTGTTCCATCACAGAAACAAACTTATCTACTGTACATCTTGGATGGCCTGAAGGGGAGTAAATTTACATTTTTAATGTTCCACTAGCATTAGACAACCAAAAAGTGTCCTTTATCGTCTATATATTGATATCATTTAATAACATTAATGCATTTTTAAGTGTGGATTAAGTGTCCAAATACGTCTTTGGAACACCCTGCAGACCCATCTATTAAGTAAAATGGGCAAAAGAGGGCGTTCTATACCAGAAGAATGTGACTTGCTCTGTAGTTAAAAACCTGACACGAGACGCCTCTTGTCATTCAGTCATGTGAACATTTCGACGAGGGTCTTAAACATTGAGGTCAACTACAAGATCCGGTCAAAACGCTCAAGTAGATGGATTTGCTTTGCCAGGGAGTATGCGGCGTCCACCACACGGAACATATTTTGCTATCTTTTTGTGACACTTGAAGGCATGTACAACTTTACCACATCCTTGAGCGCTCATGGAGAGCCAGCGGGTCGCATTTTCCTGGGTTTCGCCCTTTCTCTCCTCGTGTTGTGGACGTTATTGGGGAATTTCACAGTTTGCGCTGCGGTTTTGCGCTTCCGTCACCTGAGGGGAAAAGTTACCAACGTCTTCATCGTTTCTTTGGCGATGTCCGACCTGCTGGTGGCTGTTCTCGTGATGCCGTGGAAAGCGGCCACGGAGGTGACAGGACACTGGGCGTTTGGATCTTTCTGCGAGTGCTGGGTGGCTTTTGACATTATGTGCTCCACTGCTTCCATCCTCAACCTGTGCGTAATCAGCTTGGATCGATACTGGGCTATTTCAAACCCGTTTCAGTACGAGAGGAAGATGAACCGTAGAGTCGCCCTCGTTATGGTCAGCGTAACGTGGATTGTATCGGTGGCTATATCATTCGTGCCCGTGCAGCTGAACTGGCACCGGGCAGACCTGGGAACGATCACCACAAACAACTGGACCACCAAGGAAATGTGTGACACGACCCTGAGCAGAACTTATGCCATTTCATCCTCTCTTATAAGTTTTTACATTCCCGTAGCAGTGATGCTGGTGACATACACGCGTATCTACCGCATTGCTCAGGTTCAAATCAAGAGCATCTCTTTGCTGGAGCGCGCAGGAGAGCGCGCACAGAACTGCAGAGCAGGTGCGCGCACCTGTCCTCTCCAACACCGCGCCATAAGAGAAACCAAACTCTTTAAAACTCTCTCCGTGATTATGGGGGTGTTTGTCTGCTGCTGGTTTCCGTTTTTCGTCCTGAATTGTGCTGTACCTTTCTGCCACAAGCCAAATTGTGTCAGTGAAGCAACTTTTAACGTGTTCGTGTGGTTCGGCTGGTGCAATTCATCGCTCAACCCGATCATATATGCTTTCAACTCTGATTTCAGAGATGCTTTTGCTCGGCTTCTGTGCTGCCATGACCTCTGCACCAAAGCACCTCTTGATGTTCAGTGCAAGGATCCAGTGTCCACTAATAATCAGGGCAGCTCTGTTAACACTATGGAGGTCGGATATGTTAGTTTGGGCAGGGTAGACAACGAAATGCAAAGTCCGTTGGTGGAAATACATATGTTTGGAGATGAGGGCGAGGTTCAGCATAATAACTCGTGTCAGAATAAATGACTTTGTGAGGCATAGGTGTAGGCGAGAGAGGGCTAGTTTTCACAATTAATGTTTCTCAGGTTTTTATTTTTGAAAGTACATTTCTTATAGGCACATACCTTATCGTTTTGGATCCAGAAATATTTAAATAGGTCCAGGATACAGTCCCATTGATTTTATCGGGACATGTTGTCACACTGGGAACATGCTGTTTATTGGCCAATTTAAGGGAAATTTCTTAGTTTAAATTGTTGAGGTAAAAATGCCATTTCAGTCTCAAAGTAAGAATCTCATATTTAAAATTTATTTAAAATATTTATTTGTTTAAAAAAAAGTTTTAAACAGCTAAACAATCGAATCGCATGTTATAAAACAAACAGGAAAAGTTGCCCCAATTTACTTTTAAATATGGATAGTTCCCCCAAAAATATAAATTCTGTTAATATTTGCAATATCTGTTTATGTTGTTACAAACTTGTGTGACTAACTTTCTTCTGTGAAACATAAAAAATATATTTTGAACATGACCAATTGTTTTCAAAAACATTGTTTTAAAATTTGCTTCGCAATATATTTGACCATTGGCATAATATATACTAGTTTGACTTTACTGTGTTTACTTTTTTACCCATTATCAATAGTTTGAAGTCTAGAATACATACACTACCGGTCAAAAGTTTTTGAACAGTAAGATTTTAAATGTTTTTAAAGAACTCTTCTGCACACCAAGCAAAATGTTGAAATATTTTTACTATTTAAATTAACTATTTTCTATTTGAATACATTTTAAATTGTAATTTATTCTTGTGATTTCAAAGCTGATTTTTTAGCATCATTACTCCAGTCACATGATCCTTCAGAAGTCATTCGAATGCTGCACACAAACATTTTATTATTATGTTGAAAACAGCTAAGTAGAATTTTTTAGATTTGTTTGATGAATAGAAAGTTCAGAAGAACAGCATTTATCTTAAACAGAAATGTTTGGTTACATTATAAATGTCTTTACTGTTGCTTTTGATCAATTTATGCATCCTTGCTTTTCCAAGCTTTCAAGCTTTTGAACAGTATGGTGTATAATGTCACAAAAGCTTTTTATATCAGATAAATTCTGGTTTTTGGGTCAAATAATTCTGAAATAAAATGTTTTAAATATTATTAATAATAATAATAAATGTTTCTTGTAAAGCAAATCAGCATATGAGAATGATTTCTGAAGGATCACGTGACTGAGGGCTGGAGTAATGATGCTGAAAGTTTTGAACACAGGAATAAGTTATTTTAAATAGTAGAATATTTTAATCAATGCAGACTTGATGAGCAGAACAGACTTCTTAAAAAACATTAATAATCTTACTGTTCAGAAACTTTTGACTGGTAGTGTAAATATCCTAAATTCTGAAAAATTTGAACTAGGCCCCTGAAACCAAGTGGATTTCGACACCCAAACCTTCAAGTTCCTTGCCTATAATTTTTTGTGACAACTGCATGTCTTCTCGTAGCCTAATTTTTTGTTTACTTCTTTGCATACGTTTGAAGATGACCACAAAGGTCAGGTTATCACAGCCACAGAAAGAAGTCTGAGGTTTTAATAGACCGGATGCCAAAGAGCTTGACGAGTCCAAGTATCGTTTTCCATTAGGCACGAGTGCACATGGTTACTTCCTCTCATAAATAATTAGTCGGCTGCAATCTCCACTCAAGGAATGTTACATTTCAGTGTGCAATAGATTATGTATGGCATGCCGTACTTGATGCTTTAAAAGTGCATGGGTTGTGCACGATGATGCCTGTCACCTTCATCCGGGTCTGTTAGTTAAAAAACATGCTATTTTTAACAATGCATAACAGGTATATTCTCATTAGGTTGATCATCTTGACTTTCTTAAATTAGTCTTTGCCTTCAAAACATACTCATAAGTCTTCTTTAATATGTTCAATTCAATTATTAATTGCGAGCACCAGAAGTGAGTAAAACTTGCACACAGCGGCATTTTCTAAGCAAGGGAGTCTTTTAAGGACACATTGGGTTGGAGTGTATTCACGACAGGCATGTTACGTATGTAATTAATTCACAATGAGAGGTTTCAGTTGGCTCACAGCAATGAATAAAACATGGGAAGGCAATCCCTAATCCCTTAATAACCTTAAACAAACTAAAAAACAAGTATTTTGACAATTGTATTATTTTTAATGACGAACTGCTATAATCTTTCTAAGCTGTTGCAGACTGGTGTAAATATGTTTATGGGTAAAATCACACTCAGATTTGTCGCTGAATTAAATTTTGATGTCCCTTGTAGCTAAAAATATATCAGTGTCCTTGATGTGTTCATTCTTGAATCTCATCCAGCCCCTGAGGCTTGCTTTAATTTTGGAATCCATAGGGATGTTTGTCTATTGGAATTGTTAAAAAGAGCCATGATAGAGCTGCTAAGAACAAGAACATTCCTCTTTTTACCTAAGCTCATCTCATTTTAAGATCGTAAGCTTAATTTCTTTCAGTGGCTGGGGAGTCTGACTGGAAAATGTGCCAGTAGGTGTAACATTTAAAATCTATATTTGAGTAACTGTATATCGCATATTCACAGAGGTTCCAAAATATTTGGACACTTAAGTCACACTTAGAATGTATAGATGTCATTGCAAATAAAGTGGATACATCCCACCTTCTCGCACACCAAAATCGCATAGTGTATTTAAAAGAACCTTATTTTGCATAAAAACAACAGACATCAAAATTAATGTGATGGGCTACACTTGTGGCGTCTCTGCTAGGACACATGTGTGAACTTGAGGAGAACTGACTTCATATATCTTTATAAATTGCATGTAGTTCTGAGAAAACTCTAGCTTTTTTTGTTTGAAGATGTCACGATTTCATAAGTCAGTGTGGCCTAAGTATCCAAAAACTTCTTAGGGCCATTGCATATGCTTACTTAATGAAGACGAAAGAGTATCTCTCTGTCCGTGTGCTTGGTCATCAAACACTCACAGTAATGCTAGCCTGCACACGGAGTTTCCTGTAACTGGTCAAGGAGGTTAATGTGCACACACAGTGTCAGGAGATCAGTCACTGAAGGATGAAACACAAACAACACAGGAATTAATGAAGTGTGTGTTATTTACTTTTAAGTATTAAACATTATTGAACTGAAGTAAGAGTCTTAGCAATCAATCATATAGTCAGTGTAGACTGGAAGCAAGTAAATAATACCTATTAAAATAAAAAAGGCTAAATTATAGTTTAATTAAAAATGATTGTCTGTTTGCACTAATTAAAGACAAGTGTTATCAGTGTGTAGCATTTATTTTTGTTTTTATATTCATACCAAAAGGCTAATTTCAAGGAAAGAGTTTGTGGAAAAAGGAATTAGTTCAATATTTTCTAATTTGTAAGTTAGAATGCATTTGTGTGTGAGTGAGTGTGAGAAATTTCATTATTGTCTATGGAGAACACAAATTGTATGAGGAATTTGTTGAAATAAACTATTGCTGTTATGCTATTAAGATATTATGCCATTTCCATCTTGCATATGGAAATATCAAGCTATTTTTATTTTTTATTTTTTTATGAAATGGATTACATTTAATGAAGTTATTATTATTATTACTACCAGACTTTATATACTTTTTAAAAGGAAGATAACTCTTTTAGGAATCTGTAATTAGGATTAACAGGCAGGTTAAAGAATCACACAAATTATATTGATCACTCCAAGAAGTGAGTGTAAGAGAACAATAGTTCAGAGACATCTAGTGGCTGATGTGCACAATAAACCTATTATAGTGTTTTTGTGAACATTTAGCATGTGTTTATGAGATATAGGCATATGCAATGACTTTATTTTCAATAAGTTTGAACCTCTACCAAGGTCTCAGACCAATCCTAATTTGAAAATGTTGTTATTGTAAATAATCAATACATACTTTATTATAATTTTATCAGTTACTGTCTGGATGGAGTTCAGGTGTATACTGGACATAAACTAATTATATGTTTTTAAGCATAAGCAAAATGCTTTTTAAGAAACGTAATTCTCCAAATTCTTTTAAGTGTCCAAAACTATGACTGGTAGTGTGCAAACAGGTAAAACCAAAAATTATTCAGACCAGATATTATTTTTGATTTCACTAGTGGGATAAGGACAGTACCCTGCTGAAAAAAAAAACAGCTAAAACCAGCCTAGGCTGGTTGGCTGGTCTTAGCTGGTTTAAGATGGAAGTAGCTGGTTTTAGCTGGTCTCCAAGCCTGGCCAGGCTGCTTTTAGCTGGTGGTTTCCCAGCCTGGCCAGGCTTGGAATGGAAAGTGGCCAAAACCCCTCTAAAACCAGCCTGCTGACCAACTATGACCAGCTAAATCCAGGTTGGTTTACTAGCTAAAACCAGCCAACCAGCCTAGGCTGGTTTTAGCTGTTTTTTTCACCAGGGTAGTTAACAATATAAAGTAAACTGTGACATATTTTACCCAAAAATTCTTAATACAGTAAAACTGATCAAAATTGGGACCAAAAGTTTGATCTCTATGACCTGACCATGTTTTGTTACATAGCATACCTTTCTATCAAAGTTATTAAGATAAATTTGTTTTGACACAGTTTAACTGTGAGTTCTTGTCATATTGTATGACCATTTTCTAAACTATAGCGAATAATCTGTGAAAATGTGAGAATTTTGAAGGTCTGAATACATTTGGGTTTGACTGCATTTATTTTGTGATTATCAAGATGAATTTGGTCTGATACAGTTTAACTGTGAGTTCTTGTCATATTGTATTACCATTTTTAAACTATAGCGAATAAACTGTGAAAATGTGAGAAATGGTGAAGGTGTCTGAATAAATTTTGGTTTTACTGTATGCCCGACGTAAGAGACTTTTAATTTGTACACTCTTGAACCGGAACTTATGTCTGAAGTCTGCAAGAAGAACATCCTAAAGGCTAAAGGAAGTGTGGGTTGCTCCGTAAACATCATTCAATACGTTTGTTTTCTATATTTGTATGTAGGTTTGTGTTTTTCCCACTGAAATATCCTTGCGCTCTTTCGGGGTTGGTGGGTTTTAATCTGACCGTGTCTTTGGCTTCTGGAGCGCATTGTTAGAGCCCAGAAGAGAAGATGTCTGCAGAGGAGGCGGATAAAACCACCACCACTGATGCGAATGCAGGAGACGAAGAGGAGGAATGGCTGTACGGAGGTCAGTAAGCGCCAAATCTGCACTGCTCTACTGTACTTAGTTATTAAACACTAACGGCTGGGAGAAGTGTGGTTATTATTAGTGTACAACACCATGTATTAGTATGTTTAATGCGAGGGGCCTTTGTGCAGCAGTGTTGTGCGCGCGATACCTGTCAGTAGATGTTTAAACTTCAGTCCGTGTTTCTCTTTATGAGGGAATAGCTATAAGTTATCCATTTTAGAACTTGTTAGATTCTATTCGAGATACTATTATTCTTGAGAAATGTCGTTCCAGAGGTGGTTCTATTTGATGTTCTACTTTTCGAATCTGCTGAAAATTCGTTTACTTCTTAGGAAATTCTATTTTGATTCACATTGAAACCGGACTCTTCGCTGCTTGATACATGTTATTAATATAGTAATTAAATTGATTTAAAATTCTCTTCGAGAATTCAGTTTGAATCTGTACGATGTTGTGATCACTGTTGTGAGAAATTAGTTGAATCTTTTCACACATTCTTGTTTCTGTTTTGTTGTATAAACTACTTAGAAGTAATTTAAGAAGGTATTTAACTTTCTGAGGGAACTGAAAGAGAATTAAAATCTGAGAGATTCTCTTGTAGAATTATTTTGAGGTTATTTTTTTTTAAGAATACTTTTCAAATCTGTGAATGGTTCTGTAAGATAACATTAAATATGATTTTGTCATCTTAACATTCATCTTACCAATATAAATTGCATACTATATGCTCATAATCATTTTGTTGCTTCATATGTTTTTTTACAGATGAAGGTGAAAGTAAAGAAACTGAAGAAGAGGAGGCCAAACTGACAGCAGCCATCAGGTGAGATATAAAATGCTTATTGTCAGGGATTTTCATTTTTGTAGACGCCACAGATCCCCAAATATGAAGATCCTCATGAGTGGGACCGCAGTTGATATTAATCATATGTCAAAATGTTATTTTGAAAATATTTACTTTCTACTAAACTATATTTATAGTACTGCACTGTTTTTCTCTAAACATTTCCAAAGACTGTTTAGCTCTCCCTTGCAGGGCCCCTGGGGGTCCCCTGTCCCCAGTTTGAAAACCCCTGGTGTAAACAATTGGTCTGATTAGTTAGAAGATTACAGAATGACATTTCACACTGCTTTGTTGCTTCTAGGTGTTCTTGCTGAATTATATTTTGAAGTTGATATATGACGTGGGCTACTAGATTGTAAATCACATGCACGTTAATTGCAGGAACAGGTCATGATTGTTTTTATGGCATATCCTGTAAAACGTGCCAATATTAAGATTTGGCTCTTTAAGTTGACTAAGAAAGAGGTTCATCTGCATTTGCTTCCATCATTCTCATGTTGATCCATCTGTTTCTGCAGTGCGACCTCTGCTCCTCCTGATACAGAGGAGGTCACAGAGACCACAAACAGCACCACCACTACCACCACCACCACCACCACCACTACTGGAAATGGTGTGGCGAGTCAGGTAACAATTAAAACCACTGTAAAGCACTTAATTTAGTTTTGATGGGTTTAATTTAAAGTTGACCTTTATATATATTTAAATGGTTAGTTCACTCAAAAATGTAATTAATTACTGACCCTCATGCCATTCCAAACCCAAACTTTTTTTCATCTTCGTAACACAAATTAAGATATTTTGATGAAATCCGAGAGCTTTCTGACATTGCATAGGCAGCAATGCAACCGCTATGTTTAAGGCCCAAAAAGTTAGTAAGGACATCTTTAAAATAGTCCATGTTACCTGTGAAATTGTTGAAATTGGAGTGTTCTCATAGCTTCATAAATTTAAAGTTGTTCCACTGATGCCACATGGACTATTTTAACAATGTCCTTACTACCTTTCTGGACCTTGAACTTTTCTTATTTATTTCTGATGTTTGTAAGAATTTATAAATTGGCTATGTTTATATCAAGTTACACCTCTGTAACATTTATGTTAATTAATTATTGGCAATTATTAAGAAGGAATAAAGCAGAAAAGAACACTCTTTTTGTTTGTCTTAGGAGGAAGCACCTGGAGAAGATGAAGACAGTGAAAGCGATAGTGATGACGACGATGACGATGTCCGCGTCACCATTGGGGATATTAAAACCGGAGCACCACAGTATACGTAAGCATCCAACTAATGCACTCACATCCTGGAGTTTGTAAGTTTCACAATGGGTGTTTCATAGATAACCTAACACTGCCTGCAACCCAAGGTGATAGTGGATCAGATGATTGACAAGAAGCCCAGAGAAATGTAAAACAATGGAGTGCTCTGGTTTAACCAACTTGGATGAAAATGCTGTCATTATTTACTCACTTTCATGTCAAAGGTTCCTAACGGGTTTAAAAAAGTATGGAATTTGATTTATTTATTTTCCAGGTCTGGAAAAATATTGAAAAAATAAAGCAGAGTATGGAAGAAACATTTGTGTTTCCAGACTTTTGCCTGGAAGTTTAGTTTTTTATAATATAAAATTAAGAAATTAATAATAAAAAAAAAAATTGTTGTAGAAGTAAGGTTTCATGGCAGCTGTTTAGTGATTCATTAGTTATTGTACAGACTTTTATGTGTCCACGAGAAACCATTATATGTTAAACATCTACTGAGAGGTTTGTAAATTTCAGTCTGGAAAAGTGTTTAGAAATGGAAAATCAATAAGACTTTGGTTAAACTTTAAAACCCAAACTAAGATTTTTTTTTTAAAGAATCCTGAGATGTTTCTGTTCTTCCATTAATAGTACAGGTAATCAGGAACAGATTTAATTTAGACTTTATGTACATATAAACACACATAGAGCAAATCACAAATGGTTTACAATGAGGCTTGTGCATTTATGTGTTATGCTTTATGTATCTATATCAATGTGTAGATGTAAAAAAAGCCTTTTCAACCTTCATAATATAAAGTGATCATACTTTGCAAGATTTAGATTTAAACTGCTTGATTCATTCGAAAGTTAACCAAAGCCTGACATGAGGGTGAGCAAATAAACAGGATTTAATTTTTGGATGAGCTATCGTATATATGCTTGGATTTTCCAAATATCATTAGCTGTACTGGCATAATGGGGTCAACTCTACAAGTGTACTGAAGTAATTAGTGATGTGAAAAGAAAAAAAATGAATAATAAATACATTTCAGCTGCACTTCAAGACAGCAATTTGAAGTAGAGTGTATAACAAATGTATTTATGATGTTTTATTGCACAGGGCATATGGGGGAACTCCAGTGAATCTGAACATAAAGTCAGCTGGCAGCAGAGCGTATGGAGCAGGTCAGTGTATCTACAGGTGCATCTCAATAAATTAGAAGATCATGGAAAATTTGAATTTATTTAATAGACACAATTTCACAACTTTTCCAAGACATTCTAATTTATTGAGACACACCTGTGTATGTGCTTTAAAGCATGCCACTTTCTCACAAAGTACATCAGTGCCTTTTTTGTATACAAAGCAAAGTCAACTCCTGACATAATTTGAGTGTGTACTCTATAGGTAGCAAAGTGAAGGGCATAGACCTCGAAGCTCCAGGCAGCATCAATGGAGTTCCAGTCCTGGAAGCGGACATGGAGAACTTTGAGGAGAAACCATGGAGAAAGCCAGGTGTGTATTAACTTAGGATGGCACTTTTGTGGTTTTTGCATGCAGTGTCTGCATATTGTTTAGCATGTGCGTGTGTTTACAGGTGCGGACTTGTCTGACTATTTTAACTATGGTTTTAATGAGGACACGTGGAAAGCATACTGTGAAAAGCAGAAGAGGTTACGCATGGGCCTTGACATTCTCAACATTGGATCCACCACCAGCAAGATCTCAGTAAGCATAATCAACTGGTTTGCTTTTGATTGCACTATTCCTGGTTCCAGTTTTGAATAAGAACAGGTTTTTGATTCCCAACCCAAGCTGTTGCATTCCAGTCTGATATTGTCATGTTAGTAGTAATTAAATTAGTCAAGTGTGCATGGTTATTTTTGCATGATTTAACATTTCCCTTTCTTCTTTCAGGTTCAGCAGGGACGCACAGGTAACAGTGAAAAGGAGATCACAGTTGCATCTCATGCTGCTAAAGCAGACTTTACCTCTCCACCTAACCTGTATAAAGCAGCTCTCAACCCAGCGAGGTAAATATGTTCTCTCACATCCACTGGGGGGGGAGTTCATTCATTTCAGAGTTTCCGCACTCCAGTTTGGGAATTCCTGTACAGTGTTTGTCCCGCATCTGTAATGTGGCAGAGGGGATTAGTAACTCATTTTTGCCTGTCTCCCCTTACCCATGCCCTCATAGGATATCCCCTCCACACTGGCCAGGGCCTGCCACTCAAGAAATGTCCTATTATACGTAAGTGGGAGGTCCCATGGCCATGGTTTGAATCTGAAATTTAAATTAGCTTCATTTATTGTCTTTCTTTTTTATTGATGACTACAGTTCATTTCTGTTGATGTTTTAATCTACAAAGCACTATGAATAAAATGCGAAAATCTGCAGCTTTGACAACGGACTCAGCAATCTGGACCGTTTTTCTTTGCAGAACTGCGTAGTCATTAAAGCAGTACTTTATATTTGGTGTTAATGAGTGTTTTTACCTAGTTGTGCATCATTTTCTGGTAGGGGTAGGCGATATGACCAAAATTTTATATCACAGTATTGTATCACAATATAATTATCCTTTTATTTATCTTTTAATTATAGAAATTAATACTTTTATTTAGCAAGGAGGCTTTAATTTGATCAAAAGTGAGGATAAAGATGTTACAAAAGATTTCTATTACAGAGAAATGCTGTTCTTCTGAACTTTCTATTCATAAAAGAAACCTAAAAAAAACTACTATGCTGTTTTCAACATCATAATAATTGTTTTTTTCAGCAGCCAATTAGAATATTTGAATGATTTCTGAAGAATCATGCGACTGGAGTAATGATGCTAAAATTTCAGCTTTAAAATCACAGAAATAAATTACATTTTAAATATATTCAAATACAAAACAGTTATTTTAAATAGTAAAAATATTTCTAAATTCTGCTGTTTTTGCTGTATTTATCTAATAAATGCAGGCTTGGTTGAGCAGAAGAGACTTCTTTAAAAAACATAAAAAATCTTACTGTTCAAAAACTTTTGACTGGTAGTGGATCTTTAATTGAAATAAATCTAATCTTGAAAAGAAACTCTAGATATCATCAGAAGAAAAACTAAACTAAAACTGAGATATAAATTAAAACTAAATAAAAATATTTGCCAAGCACAAAACAAAATTACTAAAAGTAAAATTACAATAGAAAATATAAAAATAAACACTAATTCAAAGTCTTAATAAATACTGTAATTGTAGATAAATAGTACTCAATTTACACTGGTAGCCTGGGAACTGTAACACTTACGTTACACCCCTTAATAGCTTGTTTTTCCTCATTTAGACATGTTTCTTCATTGCCCTCGCTTGTAAATAACAAAGTAGTTTTGGTGCACAAATGTATCATGTGCTGTACACAGTCATATCGCCCAGCCCTACTGAGGTGTGAGGTGTGTTAAATATGCATCTGAAAGAAAGAGTAAAAAACACAGAAATGCATGTACACTTTCATAAAGCTCTATGTGCTTGTATTTTTTACAGGAAGACGCCCGGGACCATAGATGTAATTGGTGGACAGACTGCCACCATTAGCAGAGTGGAAGGACGACGTCGCCACAATCTGGAGGGAAATAACATCCAGGTTACACGCATGACACACTCTCATGTTTGTCTAAATCTCCACTGTAAAACTGACATGATGGCAACTCAACCACGTAACTTTTAACATTTGTAGGTGATCTCAGAACATTCGACCTCTGATGCTGAACCCGCAAAGATGCCGCCTCCTTTCTTTCCCCCTGGACCACTGCCTCCAAACATCCCACCTCCTCCTTTCCTCCCTCCTCCTGTCAGTCAGGCTCCTCCTCTAATCCCACCTCCACGTAAGTCTGACGACTAACATTTTATTTATTTATTTCCAGTGGTGGCCACAATTGTTAGAACAATAGTATTTAGTAGTGTCAGTTTACATTTCCAAACATTCATTTTGCCATTAATTGTAGTAATTGTAGTAATGGCATGAAGAAACGGAACAAACTGAGACAAACTAAATCCAGAAGTACAGTGGCAATGTCTCCAAGATTCTTCAAGAAACCTTGAAGCTGTAGTACTGTTAAAAGTTTTAGGCACTTGTGTGAAAATGCTGTAAAATGAGTTTTTTTTTATTTATTAACTTGGTGTGACCGTCCATTGCATTTAAAGCAGCTTTTGCCCTAGGTGCATAGTTTTTCAGGTAGCTTTGCAAGTAGGTCTCTCGAAGCATCTTGGAGACGTTGCCACAGTTCTTCTGGATTAAGTCTGTCTCAGTTTGTTTCAGTTGTTTCTTCCAGGCAGACTGGATGATGATGAGATCAGATCTCTGGCTGTTGTCAGACTTCTTGTGCAAACAAAAATCTCACTGGATTATTACAATTAATGGCAAAATAATTGTTTGGAAATGTAAACTGATAATTTCTACTGACACACTACAACAAAAGATAGAAATAACTGACTTTTTTAGCTGGTAAAAATACAAGTGTTCTAATAATTTTGGCCACCACTGTTTATATTTACATACAAGAAGAATGTATGGGAAAAAATAACTTTTAACACTATTGACACTGTGTATGTATTTTTCATGGGCTATGCAATTATGTAAGGAATGTTTTCGTCTCTTCTTTTTTTTTTTTTTCAACAGGGATGCCCATCACTGTTCCTCCACCCAGTAAGTTGAAAGCGCAATAACATAACAAACATAGCAAAAGTTACTCATGATAAACCTCTCGAATGTATCAACTAGTCTCCTATACTTAAATTAAATTTAAAATAAGTACAAAAAAAAAAACTCTATAACTGGTTGTGTGTAAAATTTAAAACCAATTCCCATGTTTTTACTGTCTTCTGTTTGTGTTGTAGATTTTCCCCCTCCCACTGGAGGACCTCCTCCTTCACTTATCCCTACTATGGAAAAGTAGGTCTAGCTTCTGTACTCAAGTAACAGTTTTTTAACATTAGTGTGCATGGATGGGTATTAAAAAAATAGTTCTGTTCATCAAGGTTGTATTAAATTAATCAAAATTGGTAGCAAAGACTACTATGCTGTTACAAAACACTGAGGAATTGAGTAATGACTGCTGAAAATTCAGCTTTGCTATCACAGGAACAAACATTTTTAAAATGTATTAAAGGATTAGTTCACAGCTTCACGCATTACATAATCATGTTGGACAGGTCACGTGTGGTTAGTTCTTCATCTTTGTACTTCGGTTCAAAAAGGTAGGGTAGGGCGAAAAACTCCATCTCATTTTCATTTCCAACTTTGAAATCAACCAACATTGTTGGTTTAACTTTTTGTAAAGGGTGCTTGACTTTCTTTGCACGTTCGCTATGTAAACACTGGGTCACCTTGATCTTGACCTTTCCAACGTGACTATGTAATACGTGAGGTTGAGCTATTGCAAGACGAGCATTGTTGGTTAAAGTATATATTTCATTATTTTTCTTCTTTTTTTTGAAAATGACTGATCGTTTCACTATATAAGACCCTTATTCCTCATCTGGGTTCATGTAGAGCCCTTTGAAGCTGCATTGAAACTGCAGTTTGGACCTTCAACCCACTGGCTCCTATTGAAGCCCACTATATGGAGAAAAATCTCTAGTTATTTTAAATTGTCATATTTAATAATATGTAATATAATAATACACTTGTTCTCTAAATGTAATTTTCTATGTTAACATTGAACACGTTACACTTAACTTGCACTTTAACACTTCATTAATTGCCTGTGGGTTGTATTTAGCAGTGGGCACCCAGGAGGATATGACGGACGTCCCGTTGCTCCATACCCTTTTCCTACAGGTAAGTGTGTGACTATCTCCCTAGTCTATTATATTCACCTGAAAACTAATTTAACTTAGATCCTAATACAGGTCACAAGTACTTAAATATATTCCAAACTTTATTAAGCTCAATTAAGCGGCGTGCGCAATGGGGATTGTTCCTCTGGTTTCGTTTTTCAGGTGGGTTTCCTCCACCCATGCAAGGAGCTGTTAACCCCTGGCCTGGTTTGATGGACAACCCAAAGCAGTGGGACTACTACCCTCGGCGAGAAAAAGAGAGGGAAAAAGAGCGAGAGAGAGAGAGGCCGAGGGAAAGGGGCCATGAGAGAGACCATAGTCCCTCCGCTGTGGTTTATAACAGGTGAAGGATGATGCCAAACTACTTATTCACTACACAGATGTACTATGTTTTTAAGTTTGAAAGTGTAGATAAACTGACAAATTTAGACATTAATTTCGTGCCTTGCAAAAGTATTTATATGTATTTTTTCATATGTTATGTTGCACCCTAATGTAACTTTTTCCCACATCAATCTACACTCCATACGCCATAATGACAAAGCAGAATTGTCACAACTTCGAAAATGTATTAAAAATGGAAATAAGTACATTGCAAAGGTATTCATACTCTAAACTCAATACTTTGCTGAAGTCTTTTTGGGTATGATGCCAAAATCTTTGCACATTTGCAGCATTTGGCAATTATCTGCCATTCTTCTCCTGCCCTCTTCACCTCTCAAGCTCCGTCAGGTTAAATGGGGGCAGACGAACATTGTCAGGTTTCTCCAGAAATATTTGATCGGGTTCAAGTCCAGTCTGTGGCTGGGCCTCTCAAGGACATTCACGGAGTTGTCTATAAGCTACTCTTACTGTGTGCTTAGGTTCATTGTCTTGTTGGAAGGTGAACCTTCTGCCCATTTTATTAAGACTATCTCAATATTTTGGTGCATTGAGCTTTTCTTCTACTCTGGAGAGTCTCTCAGTCCCTGCCACTGAAAAACTGCCCCACAGCGTGAGGCTGCTACCACCACACTTTACTTTTGAGATGGTACTTTGCAGGTGATGAGCAGTGTCTGGTTTCCTTTAAACATGATGTTTGGAATTGAGGTTCATCAGACCAGAAAGTCTTGTCTCTCACAATAAGAGAGGTTTTTAGGTGCTGTTTTGCAAATTCCAAGTGTGTTTTCATGTGTCATCTGTGGTTCCTCTGTGGACTTTTCCTGTAGACTTTATCAGCATATATGATCATGGAGCTCAACTAGAGTGACCATCAGGTTCTTGGTCACCAGTATAACCAAGCCCCTTCTCCACCATTCGCTCAGTTTGGCTAGCTCTAGGAAGAGTCTTGTTTGTTTCGATTTTCTTCCATTAAGGTTAACAAAGACTACGTGCTTCTGTGAACCTTCAGTGCAGCAGATTTTTTTCTGAACTCTTCCCCAGATTGTGTGGCTTGATACAATTCTATTTCTTAACTCCACAGGCAGTTTTTGTTACCTCAAGGGTTGGTTTTTGCTTTGATGTGCATTTTCAGTTGTTACACCTTTTATTAAGATGTGTGTGCCTTTCCAAATCATACTCATTCAAATGAATTTGCCACAGGTTAACTTCACTCGAAGTGTAGTAACATCTAGAAGCAATATGAATGTTCCTGAGATAAATTTCAAGTGTCCCAGATAAGGGTGTGAATACTTACGCAATGGAACCATTTTAAGTTTTTTTTTTTTTTTTTTTATGAATTTGCAAAGATCTTAAAAAGATCTTTTTTTGGCTTTGCCATTCAATGTATGGAGTGTAGAATGATGTGGAAAAAAGTAATTTATAGCAGTTTAACATAAGGCAGCAACATAACAAAACGTGAAAAATACTTTTGCAAGGCACTGTAAATTCTTATTGCGCGTTTTATCATTAAATGTATATTTTTTATAATCTTTTACTTTAACCTCTCAAGGCTTAAATCATTTTGTCTTAGTATCTTTGGTTCTGTGTTAAAGTCATAATTGATTAAACTTGGTATTTTGCAGTGATGAAGAACGGTATCGCTCTTATCGTGACTACGGAGACAGAGGGTACGAGAGGCATCGGGAGCGATCAAGCCGTGAGAAGGAGGAGCGTCACAGGGAGAGGAGACACAGAGAGAAAGAGGAAGGGAGGCACAAGTCATCACGGAGGTACCAAACAAGGGTTGATAATTAACGGAGGCCATCAAAATGAATAAAAATGCCCAATTTTGAGAGAGCCACCTTATTTTTCCTGTCAGAATGGGCATGGCCATTTGTAAATTTGATGGGTATGGCGAATATAATGAACCGGAAGTCTTGGCCATAAGCTTACTTCCACGTTACTTCTAATATTTTGTTACTGAATAAAGGAATAGTTCACTCAAAAATGAAAATTCTGTCCAAAAAAAAAAAAAAAAAATACTGTGGAAGTCATTAGGGAGCATCAGCTGTTAAGTTACCCACATTTTTTCAAATACCTTATGTTCAGCAGAAGAAAGAAATTCATACAGGTGTGGAACAGCTTGAGGGTTAATTTTTGGGTGAACTATCCCTTTAAACTTGAATCATTTTCAGAATGATTTGACTGAATAAATGGTTGAGTGAATGATTCAATGACCCATTCATTAGTTTCACTACTAAATGAATCAGCTGTTTTGAACAAATCAAGCGAATACATGACTCGATGACTGACTTGTTAAGACAATGTCCAGTAATCTCTGGGTAGGTATGGCTTTTGAATAATTAGTTTATGGACATTAAAAAAAAGTATGCTCTTTGTAGTACATCCAGGTTAAATTCATATTCAATATTTTTTGGAAAGCAAAACATGGAGCTGTAATCATAACTGTGTATGGAAACTTTTACAAGTGCTTGCTGTTTTACCACCTCTAATGTTAATTTCTGTTGGAAACTGCAAGGATATGTACTACTTGTAGAATGTAAGATGACCCATACAGCTCAAATCACTGGAAATCAGTTTAGAGCGGTAACACAATCTAAAGTTCTCTGTTCTCTTTAAGAACTTGTTTTGTTTCTCTGCCCTGCTCTTCTTCTGTCACAGCAGTAGCAGACGGAGACATGACAGCGAGGAGGGTGACAGTCACCGGCGCCACAAGCACAAGAAGTCCAAGAGGAGCAAAGAGGGCAAAGAGCCCAGCGAGGAGCGTTCTGCTGACCAGGAGAACCAGGAGGCCATGGAGTAACTCTGTCTGTCTTCTCCGCTCACTTTCCTCCTTATCATCAGAGCGCTGGTTGTCAAGCAAATCATGCTAAATGAAATTATAATCCAGTTTACCTTCCTTTTCGTTTTCATGTTCCCTTTTTTTTGTTTTGTTGTTTTTTTCCAGTGCAGTTGTACCATGTAGATGTTGATTTGTTGGATTAAAAAAGAGCATTTGGTTATGTTTGTTGTGTTTTCATATATTGTCAATCAGCTGTTTTTCACATGTTCTGAGCAATATACATACACAAGTAGTCTTACACTCAGTAAGGCTGCATTTATTTGATCAAATATACAGTAAAAACAGTAATATTGTGAAATATTTAAAATCCTGCGATTTAAAGCTTAATTTTTATAAGCCATTGCTCCAGTCTTCAGTGTCACATAATCCTTCTGAAATGTTAATTTGGTGCTTGTTTCTTGTTAAATTTTTTTAAAACATCTTAATATTTTTGTGGACATGTGATACTTTTTTTTTTTTTTTTTTTTCAAAATTCATTGATAAATATAGCCCTGGTTTCATAGACAGGGTTTAGCCTAAACCAGGATTAGGCCATAGTTCAATTAAGACTTTAATTAAATAATTTTTACATGCCTTAGAAAAAACATTACTGGTGTGCATCTTGAGGCAAAAATACGGCACTGATATATTTTAAAGTTCAGTCAGTACAAGTTTCTTTCAGCTGATACAGCTCAGATTTACATTTTAGTCTAGGACTAGGCTTAAAGGAGTAGTTCACTTTCAGAACAAATATTTACAAATAATGTACTCACTCCCTTGTCATCCAAGATGTTCATGTCTTTCTTTCTTCAGTCGTAAAGAAATTGTTTTTTTTTTCAGGATTTCTCTCCATATAATGGACTTCTATGGTGCCCCCGAGTTTGAACTTCCAAAATGCAGCTTCAAAGGGCTCTAAACAATCACAGCCAAGGAAAGAAGGGTCTTATCTAGCAAAACGATCGGTTATTTTCTAAATAAAGATTACAATTTATATACTTTTTTAACCTCAAATGCTCGTTTTGTCTAGCTCTGTATGTGCTCTGTTTAGAAATGAAAAAGTATATAAATTGTAAATGTTTTTAGAAAAAGAACCGATAAGACCCTTCTTCCTCGGCTGGGATCATTTAGAGCACTTTGAAGCTGCATTTTGGAAGTTCAAACTTGGGGGCACCATGGAAGTCCATTATATGGAGAGAAATCCTGAAAAAAAAAACAATTTCTTTACGACTGAAGAAAGAAAGACATGAACATCTTGGATGACAAGGGGGTGAGTACATTATCTGTACATTTTTGTTCTGAAAGTGAACTACTCCTTTTAGCCTTTTCTATGAAACCAGGGGTTCAGCATTTATTTGTATTTACTGTCACGTTTGATCAATTTAATTAATTATTGCTATTTAAAAGTGGCAGTTTCTTGGCAAATTATCTATTATTACATACTAAATATTAAAATAGGCAAATATTTTGAAACATTAGGATACAATGGGCAATATTTATTTTATATTATATATAATGAAACATTTATTTAATCAATTAAAAAGCTTGGTGGATTATATTTACTGTATATAATAAATTGGTACCTCTGCGTATTTTGATGTACCTCAGCTCAGAAAAATGCAGACTAAGAGGTAAACATGTTTTGAATTATGGTATTAACTATAAATCCTAATAAATCCTTTTTAACGTGCTAAGGCAAGAATACGTAAACTAGCAAATGATTTTACTAGTTAAAAATGCGGGTGGGGAGTTGCTAGACCTAAAGCTCTACTGGGGCACAGGCCCCCATTTCTCGTTAATTCAGTTGTTAGTGTTACATGTAGTTTAATGTCTTTATTTTGGGATTATCAACGTAAATTATAACTCAAATTTGAGATTTACTGGGGCACAGCATATTTTTACTGGGGCACGTGCCCCAGTAAAAAGGGTCTAGCAACGCACCGTCGAACCCTGGTAAATCCTGAGATGAAAAAGGCCCATTCAGTCTGAATGCGATTTACATACTCTCGCGATGTATCCCGAGTTCAACCCGCACGAGATTTTCGGCGGATGTTGATGTTTTGATCCGGATTTCTGTACCGTCGTTTCACTTCTCGGCCGTGCGATCTGCGTTATTGCCTATATTTGCTTAACGTGAGCGAAGTACGGTCTTTCTCGGCGCTTCTTTCGGGAAGCATAGAGGCCGAGGCGGGGGGCGATGATGGAGGACTTTGATGAGATTTACGAGGAGGACGAAGAGGAAGAAGAGGACGAGGACAGGGCCGCGGAGGAGCAGCTGCTCAAATACGCTCCGGACCCGGTGGTAGTGCGCGGATCCGGACACGTCACTGTGTAAGACACCCGGCAGCTCTGGATCTATTCGCAGATAGATTATCAATCATTATTGATCCAACCAAAGCCGTTAGGAGCACAGTGCTAGTTTAGAGACACGTGAGACATGCTAAGGATCATTTCAACAGCTTGAGAAAATAGTGATTGGTCTCATAGACTAAGACTAGTCATAGCTTAAAAACCTAGAAAGTATTTTAAAGGTTCAGGTGCACATACAGTACTCCTAAATGCTGGCTAAAAAGCCACTCAGTCGGGTTTGACAGGGCAGCTCATATTATAATACATTTAAAGAGATAGTTCACCCAAAAATTAAAGTCTTGTGATTAATATCTCAGCCGCTTGTTGTTCCAAACCTGTGTGACTTACTTTCTGCTTTTCTTTTTGACAGCCTCAGTAAACATTTGCTTATTTCTGTTTCATAGAAGAAAGTATGTTTTATGGGTTTGGAATAACATAAGAGTGAGCAAATGAAACTTTAATTTCTGATGACTAAATGTGTCATCAAAATTAACAAATATACTTTACTGTATAGAGTAGTGAAGTAGATATACAGTGAATTTACTTATACCTTCATGAACATTTGAATGTTTGTGAAACCTCAAAACATTATTATTTTTTTCTTCCCTGCAGGTTTGGACTGAGCAATAAATTTGAGTCTGAATTTCCCTCAGCCCTTACAGGAAAGGTATGTGTAATCCTAGTGGCTTTTTTGTCTAACAGAAGAGTATTAAAGGCACAATATTTACTAATACCAATGACAAGGAGTGAAAATTGTTGTTACTGGCATTCAGAAACTAAAGGAAATGGCTTTTAGTTCATCCAAAATTGTAATTAATTACTCACCCTCATGTCGTTCCAAACCTGTAAGACCTTCATTCATCTTTAGAAGACAAATTAAAATATTTTTTATGAAATCCGAGTTTTCTGACCCTGAATAGATAGCAACACAACACATTCAAAGCCCAGAAATGAAGCAAGGACGTCGTTGGTTCAACCTTAATTTTGAAGTTAAGAAAATACTTTTGTTCACAAAAAAACTTATAATATTGAGCAATTTCTTCATGCATCTTGGACTCTTCAATGGAGGCTGATAAGGAAGAGAAGAAATTATGTTTCTTTGCGCACAAAAGGTACTCTCATAGCTTCAAGTGCCCCTATTATGCCATTTTAAAGGTAGTTAATATTGTTGTAATAGTCTCTTAAAACAGGTTTACATGTATGCAAGTTCAAAAAACACTTTAGTTTTCTCCAAAATTAGATTTATTTTTACCCCGTTTCTAAATGATTCGTAAACGACTCGTGTGAAGCAGTTCGAAGAATCAGTCTCTCTAAACCCCTCCTTTCCGTGAGCCCTCACTGCTGTGATTGGTCAGATGGTGCAGTCCTTTTGGATTGGTCTACCGCTACAGCGCAAAACGAAACGCCCATTGGCATAACTGAATGACAGCTGCGGAGACCTGTCAATGCATAGAAAAGATAGCCTCGATTTTACCCTATCAATTCGAGCCGGAGTCTGACGATGAAACGGTTGAAGTGTCACATCGACAAGAAACTGTTTTGCAAGCACGACTGGAGCAGGACGTTTCTCAGTGGGTGTCATATGTTAACTGTGGACAGTGTTTGCAATTTGCTTTTGTAAGCGAACCGGGCACACCTCTACGTTGTGAACTTCAACACTGTAACGTACAACCCATAACACTGCGTTAAGCCATCGTTTATCATTATCATTACTTAAACTAATAAGGCAGACAGACAGTCAAGCTGCATCAATCACAAGACTTTTTAGACTACATTGCACTCACAGCTGAACAACAGAACTACAGAAACGCAAGTTAGCCGGTTACCAAGACATGTGCGGGGTTGTTACACACCATAACGTACACAAAGACGTATTTTGAACGATCGCTAGAAAATACAATTATTAATCATACTTACAGGTAGAAGTTCAGAGGAGCAAGCCGGTCCAAATAAACTGGGCACTGATCCATTTTTTAAAACCAAGCGTTTGGTGAATCTCGCGTTGTAACGTTACTCCCCAAGATTAGAAAAGCAGTCATCAGTAAAATGACGCGAACACAACACAAGATTGGCATTGGACTGCTGAGGTGTTGAAAAAATTAATGTTAACCACTGATAGTTTCATCTTTCGGAAGGGCATGTAAAACAAATTCACTCTCACAGGCTGTCACAGCGCAGGGCGTCTTCTTGACATGATGTAATCCACGTGAAAATGGTAGGCCTGCTGTTTGTGGGCGGGCAAGTTGTTCGCGAAATTGAACGTGGGCGGACATTACGCAAATGTGTAGCTCGTGACGTGTGGCCGTTACAGAAAAAAGATTCGAATTGCTGACGACTCGTTTAGGCGAATGTGAGCCGACTCTTTTTTTTGATAGACAAAAACTTTATTTATAGTGCACTGTCGGCGTCACAACTTTGCAGATAGTTTATGTTCACATACAGCTACATGACACACTACATGAAATATCATATTTGAAAAGGCATAATAGGGGCACTTTCATAAAATGAATGTGTCAGTTGCATTGCTGTCTGTGCAGGATCTGAAAGCTCTCGGGTTTCATCAAATATATCTTAATTTGTGTTCTGAGGATAAACAAAGGTCTTATGGGTTTGGAACGACATGAGGGTTAGTAATTAATGACACAATTTTTATTTTTGGATGAACTATCCATTAAATGCTCTTATGTTGTATAATGCTTAAAGAAATTATCCACCACAGATTATTGTGGAATGCAAAATGAGATGTTTAGCAGAATGTTCAAGTTACTTTTTTTTTCCAAAGAGTGTGTATTACCCAATATGGCGAGTGCTTCATGTAATTTTGAGGTTAGACATTGGTTCTTAGAATACTGTTTCATTTGTTCATTTGCAGGTTGCACCGGAGGAGTTCAAAGCCAGCATAAACCGTGTGAACAGCTGTCTGAAGAAGGCTCTCCCAGTGAATGTGCGCTGGCTGCTGTGCGGCTGTCTGTGCTGTTGCTGTACTCTGGGCTTTAGTCTGTGGCCGGTTATCTGTCTGAGCAAGAGGGTGAGTTTGTTCAGAGTCACTTCAAGGAATGTTCCTCACTTAAATGGATGGTTCACCCAAAAACAACAATTCTGTCATTCATTACTCACCTTGTGTTCATTTTAGGAACACAAATTAAGATATTTTTAGATGAAATCCGAGAGCTTTGTACCTGCATAGTCAGCGACCGTGCTACCACATTCTAGGCCCAGAAAAGTAGTAAGGACACTGTTAAAATGTTCCATGTGACATCAGTGTTTCAACAAAAATAACGTCTTGATTCAATAATTTCTTCTCTTCCAAAGAAAATGTGAATAAAGTCATTATTTTTTTCTTTGCACACAAATAGTGTTCTCATAGCTTTATAATATTACGGTTAAAACACTGATGTCAAGTTTACTATTTCATCAATGTTCTTACTACCTTCCTGGGCATTGATTGTGTCAGTTGCATTGCTGTCTATGCAAGGTCAGAAAGCTCTTGAATTTCAACAAAAACATCTTAATTTGTTTTTCGAAGATGAACAAATGTCTTACGGGTTCGAAACGACATGAGGGTGAAAAATGAATGACAAAATTTTATTTTTTTGAGTGAACTATCCTTTTAGCTTTGTCAAAAGCATTTGTGGCATGTTGTCAGGGTTTGTAAAAATGCAAATGGTGCATGTTTAGACATGCATCTACAGTGGAAATTTGTGGGTTAGAGATGTTGCATTTAAAGTGATAGTTCACCTTAAAAAAACTAAATTCTGTTATTACTGACCCTCATGCCGTTCCAAACCACAAGACCGTCATTCATCTTCATAACACAAATTAAGATATATATGATGAAATCTGAGAGCTTTCTGACCCTGCATATACAGCAATGCAACTACCACATTCAAGGCCCAGAAAGGTAGTAAGGACATTGTTAAAATAAAATACTGGTTTAACCATAATGTTATCAAGCTACAAGAATACTTTTTTGTGCGCAAAGGAAAAAACAAACAAAAGCAATTTCTTCTCTTCCCTTTAATATTGACAGTTTTATATTGCATTTTTGAAGCCTAAATAAAGTTTTAATTCAAAAGAATTAATAAGCGCTTTCCATATAAATGCCTTCTTACTAGTATGCCTTACTTTTTAGTATTTTTGTTTTTATTGACAAGATAAGGGGAAAACATTTTCTGGCTTAATTGACAACAATAGACCTTTTTTAAGGAAGCTACTATTTATCCAACGTGACAGTAATTACTTGTTATTACAATGTTACAAAACTTCCATTTCAAATTCTTGCTGTTCTTTTGAAGTTTCGATTAAACAAAGAATCCTGAAAAATCGTGGCTTCCACAAAACATAAAGCAGAACAGTTGTTTTCAACTTTGATATTAATAATAAATCTTGAGCACCAAATCAGCATATTAGAATGATTTCTGAAGGATCAAACGACACAGAAACAGCTAAAAATTCAGTTTTGCCATCACAA
Organism: Garra rufa; assembly: GCF_049309525.1. Taxonomy (NCBI): domain Eukaryota; kingdom Metazoa; phylum Chordata; class Actinopteri; order Cypriniformes; family Cyprinidae; genus Garra; species Garra rufa. Next base: position 42,361,372 of record NC_133366.1, on the reverse strand, counting down.
GAATAAATTATATATAAATAAATAAATAAAACCACTATTTTAAAAAGTAACAATATTTCTCTTTTTTTACTGTATTCTTGATTAAATAAATGCAGCCTTGTTGAGCATATGAAATCTATAACTTTTTTCAAACCCCAAACACATTTTGAACAGTAATGTACATAAATAACAGGCTCCTTTCTCATAATTTTACAAATCATATGGACCACCACCACCACAAAAAAAAAAAGTAAATTTTTTGAAATTGAGATAATGAAAACCATCTTGAAATAAGCTTTTTTTTGGATAGGACAATATTTGTCTGGGATACAACTATTTGAATATCTGGAATCTAAGGGTGCAAAAAATCTAAATATTGAGAAAATCGCCTTTAAAGTTGTCCAAATGAAGTTCTTAGCAATGCATATTACTAATAAAAATACATTTACGGTAGGAAATTTACAAAATGTCTTCATGGAACATGATCTTTACTTAATATCCTAATGATTTTTGGCATATTGCTACAAATATACCCTACTTAAGACTGGTTTTGTGTTCAGGGTCACATATAATAAATAATGTCTTTTTCACCTATAGACGCGCAGATCCATTGAGAAGTTACTGGATTGGGAAAACAGCAGATTGTATCACAAGGTATGTGTAAGGTTGTTTGCTTGTTTGCAATTTGTATTTTCCTGTCAGGTACTAATTTGACTACACGCTCTCTGTTCATTTAGCTGTGTTTGCATTGGAGGCTCAGCAAAAGGAAGTGTGAAACCAACAACATGATGGAATACGTAAGCCTACTACAAACACTCCCGTTTAATCACACACAGTGACCGTTTCAAACATAATAAATAATGAAATGCATATCTTCACATTCATCATTTCTCTCTGTCTTATTTCTAGGTCATCCTAATAGAGTTTCTACCCAAGATTCCCATCTTCAGACCGGATTAGCAGTGGTGGGCCAGAGCTCATCCCTCCGGCGTGGTCTTCCTGAGGTGCCTTTCTCCGGTACTGTCATGGTTTTATCATGTGGCCTCGTCTTTTTTCCCTCCACACTCTGAGCAAGAGACTCACCTCACGTCCGAGCGCCACTCTCAGCACTCCTCACGAGAAAGCACTGTTTACAATCCACATACACATACGCACAGACCGAGGCAAACGTACGTGCCGTTCTGGTTTCGCAAGTGCATGAATATACACAAGAGGGACCTTTACTGTCACACGACTACACGGAGTCTGCAAGGAGGCCACGAGAAAGTTACTTCTGAAGCTTCAAACTGGAACGTTTTCTAAACGTTAATCAGATCACACAGTCTGCGCACTAGCTAAGTGGCTTCCTGTTGATAACAACAACAATCACTGTGGAACGGATCAGTGCAGAATGGCTCGAGGAAGTGACAGCTGTAGAATTAAACTCTTTTATTGTATTAATTAAAACAGATGGATTTTCAGTTAGCTGAGAGCCAAATGGACACGGTCAATGCACAATACATAGTTCCCCATCTTTCCTTCTCACAAATTATCATCTATATACAAAGACAATCAAACACTGACTGTGCCACGCACCATCTAGACTCTTGACGGGACTTTTGAGTCTAGTTCAAGTCACGGACCTGATACGGTCCAGGTGCACCTATCGGTAGTGATGCAGCACAGATTAGATTTGTTTTGCTGTTTTTTTTTTGTTTGTTTTTTTGTTTTTTTAATCCTTGTTTACTTGCTCAGTTTAAAAAGAAGAGCAGCAAATGTTTGTTTCTTGATTTGTGTGTGGGTGATATTTTTTTTTGTCTGTCCCTGAGATATTTTGTTTGTTGTTTGGTTCACAAGTGAGACAGATAAACATTTATAGGTTTGTTGGGTTAAAGTTAAATTGTTCATTTTAACAAATTATTGGGGGGCAAACAAAATAAAGTATTTCTGAGTTTGTTTAACATGAACTCAAACATTTTGGAGTTTCTCCAGGGCAGAAAGAATTTTTTATTTAATATTTTTTTCTTAATTTGTTTGTTTTTTTCATCTTTTCAGTTGTGGGTCAGGTGTCCTATGCAGGCATTTTCTCTTAGCGAACTATATTTGTGTAAATGTGTCCAATTGTAGGTTAATAAAACAGTTATGTCCCAGTACTCTAAAACAATTGGTCCTATTAGATCTCAAAACTTGAAATTTATGAAGTGTGTATGTGTGTGTGTGTGATTACTGATATTATTACTGAAATTACAATTCTCTATCTCTCATCTGATGTCATCCCAAATCCCAGGGACATCGTCTTTATTTTTCAAAAAATAATTTCAGTGTATTTATGTACAATGTGTGTACAGAAATAAAATATGCCCAACTTGATTTGTTTCTTTTTTTTCCATTCTGAATGTATGGCTATATTGTGATGTATGTTTAAAATCAAAGGGTTTGATATCAAATTAATTAACAAGAATTAATGTGGTTTAGACTGTCTTAGCAAAGCTGCATCTGCAAATAATTCTTTGAGACTTTTTAAGATCACAAAAAAAAATTAAATATATATATATAGCTGCAAGCAGCAATTATGGGGCCAAGCACTACAGAGACAAAATGAGGAGCTAAGGATGGCATGGATCATCAGAGTAATAAACATAATTTTAAAAATCACTCGTTATATGATTTATTGGCTTATCACTTTTGATCAATAGGTGGTGTTGTTACCAAACTGATGTGGTATGGTCAGTGTAAGGTGACAATGGCACATACAAAGTTTGGTGTCACTATGTCAAAGCGTTGCAGAGATGCAGCTTCAGACACAGTTTGGCGTCATTCCTGCAAATTCATTAAAGACTTAAACAATAACAATTTTGTATATCGACACAAAATCTATAACTTTTTGCCAGCATGGTCTGAAGATGATCCGAGTCAAATTTGGTGAAAATCGGACCACCAGCCTAGGAGGAGTTAAAAAAAATAAATCTTCCACATAAATTAAAATGGCAGATGGGAAGTTCGGCTGACTTTGGCAAAAATTGATATCTAGGTTCTCGACATGACCCAAATAATTTATTGAGACCAGTTTCATTACAATAGCCCAATTTTTTCATTTTTTTATAACCAATTTTTTTGGAGTACTGTTGGGGCATGGTGCTGAAGACACATACTGAGTTATGTAATGATACGCCAATACATTCGTGAAATATAGCACTTTATGACAAAATTCAAAATGGCTGACGGGAAAATTGGTTGTGGTTCGACTAAGCATGCGACAAAAACTGAAAAATGGTTCTATGGGCTGCCGTAGTCTCAAGAGTGGAAAAAGAACAATAATAATAGGAACGGCAATGGATACAATAGGTGCCATTGCATGTCCGGTGCTTGGCCCCTAATTAGAAACACACGTCATACCATATTGAACTGTAAAATTACTGTAAAAAGCATGTTTTACAGTTCAGATACAGAAACAAAAATGTTTATAAAATAAATTTCACATTTCAGGCTTTAAATGTATCAATTATAAAATGAATGTAAACACTTATCATCAAATTTTTAATTTTAATTAACATATAAATATATTTTACTGTAATAATTCTTAAAATATATATAATGCATTATCTTCTTTCACCAGTTTACATTTACATGTTTGCAGAGTAAAAAATATAGGTCGATGTTTGCTTTGGTCTAATTAAAAACAGCAGACAGGCTGATTTAAAATTGCTAATTCATTCTCTGCCAGCAGATGGCGCTTTTGGAATGGCAGAAATGTAGTGGTTTGTGAAATATGCGGTACACAAAGCAGCGCATTACCTGATTTCAAAACGTGCAGTGCACATACTTTTTTAATGAAATCACAGTTTTTTAAAGATTAACATTAGGCCACGCAATTCTTGTCTTTCCGTCCACAAATTTAAGAATGATTTTGAAATCATAATTAAGACTTTCTTGTACCATTTAAGACTTTTTATGACCTTAAATTTGATACAGCTTTTAAAGACGTTTTAAGGACCTGCGAAAACCTTGTCATTAAGGGGTTATGAATCTTAAGTATAAACAATGCTGTAGCTCATTCCTGAACCAAATGTTGCTGCTGACCTAAATGTTTCCTGCAGTTGTGATGATAAAATGAGTGGAAAAAAAGAGTCAACTCTCGTAGTAATCATTTTCATGGTTTGCTATAAACTCACAAAACACCATAACAACTGGTCCGCAATGAAAATGGAATGTTGGGACCAGTTGAAAAATTTTTTTTTCTGGAAATGTCAAACCTAAAAACAAAAATTGTCTTTACCTTAAATAGGTGGAAAGTCATTGACAGACATCTTTCAGACACATTTAGACATTTGTATTTTAAAAGACATCAGTTACAGACAGTGATTCTAGACAGGGAAACAGTGTTGAAGCAGCTCTCATTCCTCCCACGTGTCTCCATATTTATTCTTCTTCCCTGTTTACCAAAAAAGAAATACATACATATACATACATTATGGGGTATCAGAAGTCAAACATAGTAACTTGTACTGTCTTCATGTACATTCAAGGTTTTTAGTTCAGAGGACATAAAAAATGACTTGTCACATCACAAACAATTAGGATGTTGTTTAGTAGACTGTCAGGTCTCACCTCTCATGGCTGGGATGGTCTCGGCTGAAGGCTTCAACTGTGTCTCTGGTTTCTGAGTCGTCGTAACTTCATAGGTTTCCCTATTCTTACTCCGTAGCTCCTCATACAGAATGTGTTTTTTCTGCACATCCTCCTCCATGTAAGTTGGTTCCGCTGGATTAGAGGCATGTATTTAAAAACCAACTGATGTAAATGACATAATTTTCATTTCAGGGTGAACTAATCTTATTCTGAATATTCTGCAGCAAATATTAAGAGGGCTATAAGACCAACAGCAGTATTTATTTATCCTGATTTTTATTTTTGACATCTCCAATGTAATATTCTGCTCAAATTAAAGTTGAACAGCCAGTCTGTCTCTCTTAAGAAGTCACTTCTTGCTGCAACTATATCTGTAAGGAAACTTACTCTAAAAAATAAAGCCAAATAATTGTGATTTTCAGTTTAACCAGTATGGTGCAGTCCTGCTGTTTTTAAAGGGATAGTTCACCCAAAAATGAAAATTTGATGTTTATCTGCTTACCTCCATGGCATCCAAGATGTAGGTGACTTTGTTTCTTCAGTAGAACACAAACAAAGATTTTTTAACTCAAACCGTTGCAGTCTGTCAGTCATATAATTGCAGTCAATGGGCACCAATCCTTTGAAAGTAAAAAAAAAACATGCACAAATAAATCCAAATTAAACCCTGCGGCTCGTGACGATACATTGATGTTCAAAGACATGACACGATCGTTTTTTGTGAGAAACTGAACAGTATTTATATCATTTTTTACCTTTGATACACAGCAATGTCTAAGGGGCCGTTCACATGTCGCGCCTAAAAACGCGTGGAAAATGCTAGGCGCGCCGCTTTCTTCCTTATCAACAAAGCGCTCGGGCACTTGCGCTCCGGAAGCGTCTGCCGTTTCTAAGCAACCATCAGCTGCGCTCTAGCTCCAAGCCTATGCGTCTCCATGCATTGTTTCTTCTATTAGCGTCAAAATAATGGGGGCTTGACAAATCATAAAGTTCAAGAAATCCCTGGACCACAATGATGAGCTGCTCCTCCATGTTTCTGCTGAGGTTTCAATGTAACGGAAAAACGTGAGGAAGCTGATTGGTTAGTTCATGTCACATGACCTGCGGTGCGCTTGCGACATTCTGAAAAGTTGAGATGTTTTTAAATCGATGCGGCGCGGTCGCGCCGGGAAAAAACGAGTGCGTTGCACCGCGTGCGCGTCGCGACAGCGTCGCTTCCAATATGCGCGCGCAAGCCATGCGTCTCCATTTGAAATAACGAACTTGCGCGCGCAAAAGACGCTTCATGTGAACGGCCCCTAACAACTGTCCTGAGTGTGTGCTTAGCATCTGGCACGTTACATTCAAAATGGTAATTACTTGCACTTATATCCTGATTGTTCAAGCCGATTTAAAGCCAAAATATTATGTTTGCTTGCGTGAACTCATCCGGGACTGTTCATCAATTTCCCCTTCCTGCGTTTGTGTATACTACGCCAGAGCCCGTACACCGGTAACGCAGCGGATGCTGAGCGGACGCTCAGGACAGTTGGAGATTGCTGAGTATCAAAGGTAAAAAATTATATAAATACTGTTCAGTTTCTTGCAAAAAACGATCATTTCGTGTCTTAGGACATCAACGTATCATCACGAGCCGCAGGGCTTAATTTGGATTTGTCTGTGCATGTTTTTTTTACTTTCAAAGGTTTGGTGCCCATTGACTGCCATTATATGACTAACAGACTGCAACGGTTTGAGTTAAAAATCTTCGTTTGTGTTCTACTGAAGAAACAAAGTCACCTACATCTTGGATGCCCTGGGAGTAAGCAGATAAACATCAAATTTTCATTTTTGGGTGAACTATCCCTTTAATGCAAAAAGTTGAAGGCTTTAACATACCTGTAATTTGGGTGTCATAGTGAGTTGCTGAGGACATGGGGTCAGTGTTAGTGAAATCACTAGAATAGGAGAATGACTGACTCCTCTGATCATCAAGTTGAAAGGCTGGCTCAAAATCAGCTTTGTTTGGATCACTCATTTCTGGGTGCTTACTGGTAAACCTGAAATATGTTTTAAAAAAAGACAACACATGCAATGTTAATTTTGACCACTATTTAAAAAGGAAAAAAAATAAAAACATTAAGACATTTCACTTCAAATGATCTTTTTTCATTTTCCATAGAAAAAAGAAAAATCGAGGGAAGAAGTTGCAGTAGGAGTGTATAGGAATCATTTGAGAATTTGTTGGCTAGTGGCACAGAAATTACACAATTATTTTAAACATTGGTTGTGCATGTTTGTATCTGTGTGTATTGTGCTCACACTGGTGGTTGTTGGCGCTGTCTCTGTCTCAGTGCCTCCCCCAGTGGCGAATTCTCCAAGCTCTTAAATTTCTCCTGGCATGTCTTCATGTATGATAACTTCCCTCCGACGTAGCCAAAAAACCCAGCAACTAACACATATTTAACACATAGATACATAATTTTAATATTCAGTCTATAGATTATTAATCTCAGTAACAGTAAATTGTACTCACAAGCTACTTTGGGCAAAGATCCAAATCTACCGGAGGCTGTTAGAGCACCTGAAACAAATAGATTTTTGACTAGCCTTTGTTTAAAAGTTTTGAGTCTGTAAGATTTTTTAAATGTTTTCGAAAGAATGTTTTCTAATAGCACACGTACATCTCAGAGACTATTTGACATCTGCATTTACATCTGAAAGACGTAGTTTGCTCATCTGCAATATGTCTATTGGACGTTTCCTATCAGATGTCTTTAAGATGTTTATGAATTAGAATGTATGCAAAACTGACATCTTACAGACTTCTGCCAGACGTTTGTACACAGCAGATGCTTTCCAGATTAAGAGATCTTTACCAGACATACGTGTGCTATCTGGGTTTATGTTCACCAAAGCTGCATTTATTTGCTCAAATATACAGTAAAACAGTAATGTTGTGAAATAGTATTACAATTTAAAATATTACACTGTTTTGTATTTTCATTTCCATTACTTGTCTTCAGTGTCACATAATCCTTCAGAAATAATCCTAATATGCTGATTTACTGCTCAAGAAATATTTCATATTATTATTAATGTTGAAAGGCATTTTTTTCAGGATTATTTGATAAATAGACTTTTTATTTCTTTGATCAATTTAATGCATTAAAGTATTAATTGCAACTAATTGCAACATTAAAATGGTACTATGTAATAAAATATTAGCTAGACTACATAACTAATAGAACACCACTGACATTAGTGTATAACAACCCAACATCACATCTTATGCATAAAGTATAAACCCACCTCTAGAGATAAGGAACTGAGTGAAGGCCATGCTGATGGCAGATATAGGGAGAGCTGTATGAACGTAAATACAGAAAGATAATTCACTTACGATGTCAATAAAACCACAAGCATAATAATGAAAAGAAACACTGGGCATCCACTCACATCTGTACAAGAAGCTTTCCTGATTACACTCCCTGAACACTCTTCTCTCCTCTTCTGTGGGGATGTAATCAGTTCCTACGGGACTCTATATACACATATAAATATTAGAAATATTAAACACCAAATCTTTTATTTATTTATTTTAATTTTAAAAAATGAAAAATATCACAACGATAAATGTCTAAAAACCTGGTATTACAGTGGTAAGGCAGTTATGTAGCATGCATTCATGCAATGCAGGTCTACTGTATATGTATTCAGCATTACACTGCATAACCTGGCAACATCACTCTATCATTTTCTGCTTTTTTAGGTGATGTTTGTTACACACCACGACATTTCCTGGCCGTTCAGGGTCCGCTGGAGACTGCTGGGACATTGTTCATCCGACGTCTTTGGCTACAGTACTACAGACTACAGTTCGTCTTCAGTCACACTTACAAATGTCAAATTCACTGGAACGTTCTTCCTCGACTGTGCTGTAGTAGGAGTTTACAAGTGACCAGCTGTCAGTGCCATCATGCGGTTCGACATGGAATAGCAACATATAAGTCAGCTGTTGTTAGTATTTAAAATAGTCAGATGAATAAACATTTTAAAGCCCTAAACTATATACTAACAATTAAAAAAAAATCAAAGTGTCAGTGTTATGCTATATGTAGTATTCTCTTTAACAGTAAATAAGACAGAGACAAGAGTTAGTGGTTGCCTAAGCGCTCCTCTTTCCCTGCTGAATAAAAACAGCTAAAACTAGCCTAGGCTGGTTGGCTGGTCTTATCTGGTTTAAGTTAGAAGTAGCTGGTTTTAGCTGGTGGTCTCCCAGCCTGACCAGCATGGGAAAGTGGACAAACCCCCTCTAAAACCAGTCTGCTGACCAACTATGACCAGCTAAAACCAGTCAACCAGCCTAGCTGTTGTCTCTAATAAAGAAACTTAAATCATATAACGGTAAATAAATAAATAAATAACCATATACAGTGGTGTGAAAAAGTGTTGGCCCCCTTTTTGATTTAAATTTTTTGCACGCTTGTCACACTTTTATGTTTCAGATCATCAAACGAATATTAATCTAAGTTAACACAAGTAAACACAACACCCTGCTGAAAAAAAAAAACAGCATATGCTGGTTAGGTATGTTTTGGTGCTGGGATGCTGGTTTTAGCTGATTTATGCTGGCCCTTTGCTGGTTTATGCTGGTCCTTTGCTGGTTTATGCTGGTCCTTTGCTGGTTTATGCTGGTCCTTGACCAGCAACATGACCAGCATAAACCAGCAAAGGACCAGCATAAACCAGCAAACGGCCAGCATAAACCAGCAAAGGACCAGCATTAACCAGCTAAGGACCAGCATTAACCAGCAAAGGACCAGCATAAACCAGCAAAAAAACAGCATAAACCAGCTAAAACCAGCATCCCAGCACCAAAACATACCTAACCAGCATATGCTGTTTTTTTCAGCAGGGCATGCTGTTTTTTAATGACGTTGTTTTATTATGAAGGGAAAACAAAATCCAAACCCACATGGCCCTGTGTGAAAAAGTGTTTGCCCCCTAAACTTTATTAACTGGTTGGGCCACCCTTAGCAGCAACAACTACAATCAAGCGGTTCTTCAAGAGTCTGTTACAGCGTTGTGCAGGAATTTTGGCCCTCTCATCTGGGCAGAATTGTTAATTCAGCCACATTGGAGGGTTTTTTTTTTTCATGCCACAGCATCTCAATAGGATTCAGGTCAGGACTTTGACTAGGCCACTCCAAAGTCTTCATTTTGTTTTTCTTCAGCCATTCAGAGGTGGATTTGCAGGTGTGTTTTGGATCATTGTCCTCCTGCAGAACCCAAGTTTGCTTCAGCTTGAGGTCACAAACAGATGGCCGGACATTGTCCTTCAGGATTTTTTGGAAGACAGCAGAATTCATGGTTCCATTTATCACAGCAAGTCTTCCAGGTCCAGAAGCAGCAAAACAGTCCCAGACCATCACACTACCACCACCATATTTTACTGTTGGTATGATGTTCTTTTTCTGAAATGCTGTGTTACTTTTACGCCAGATGTAATGGGACACACACCTTCCAAAACGTTCAACTTTTGTCTCGTCAGTCCACAGAGTATTTTCCCAAATGTCTTGGGGATCATTAAGATGTGTTCTGGCGAAACTGAGACAAGCCTTTATGTTCTTTTTGCTCAGCAGCGGTTTTCATCTTGAAACCCAGTCTTGTCCAGTCTCTTTCTTATGGTGGAGTCATGAACACTGACCTTAACTGAGGCAAGAGAGGCCAGCAGTTCTTTAGATGTTGTTGTGGGGTCTTTTGTGACCTCTTGGATGAGCCGTCGCTGCGCAATTGGGGTAATTTTGGTCGGCCGGCCACTCCTGGGAAGGTTCACCACTGTTCCATGTTTTTGCCATTTGTGGATAATGGCTCTCACTGTGGTTTGCAGGAGTCCCAAAGCTTTAGAAATGGCTTTATAACCTTTTCCAGACTGATAGATCTCAATTACTTTCTTTCTCATTTGTTCCTTTTGAGGATCTTTCGGTTTACTTCACTTTGTCAGACAGGTCCTATTCAAGTGATTTCTTGATTGCGAACAGTAATCAGGCCTGGGTGTATCTGAACTCAAGTGTGATAAACCACAGTTATTTTTTAACGCTTTTAATGCTCAACTGTAACAAATTATTTGAAAATTAAAGCATGTGAATTCAAGTTTACTATCGATTTTAATAAAATTAACTAACATTTAACAGTAAATGAGAGAGACAGAGACAAGAGTTAGTGGTTGCCCAAGTGGCTCTCTGTGTTGTCTGAGGATACTAATATGTCACTTTACGTAGGCCAATAACAGAAAGATTTGTGTACTCTATTCTGTCTCATAATCAGTGGTTTTAGATGTGGTGATAACTGAACTAAAAACAGCTAGTGGCTCCATTAGTCTAAACTGGGAAAATCATTTATTCAGTCTAGTGATCGATCACAATTGTATTGCTTTGCTTCTGTCTATTTTAAGGTCACAGGGTCCATCTGTTTGTATGCAGACTGGAAAATTGCTGCGGAAACAATTTTCACTCAGAAATTGCTAGTAAATTACACAATTAATTACAAAGAAACAGCAAGTAACAGATGTTATAGCTGCTTATGCTACTATTAGGGCATGCAGTCACAATATTCACATTCAATATTCATTTTGATGCAAAAAAAGTGTGACATCTATCCCTGGTTTCACATATTATCTCTATAAATAGTATGATTACTTTCAGTTTCACAAATGAAATAAGACAAAAGAGTTGACACTCACCAGTGCTTTTAAACCAGCAGAGAGCACTGCAGTTTCACTCTTCAATCACAATTTCCACTTTATACAGTTTTGATGTGGAGAAAGAACTAATGAGAAGTACATCTGCAACACAAACCTGCATTCTTCTGCATTACTATACTAAATTCAATTTATAACTATTATATTCTATTTTATAGCTCTTAATATGACATCTAATAAATAAACATATTATAAGAGATTGTTTCCCCCATTGCCCTGTGATGAACTGGCCATTCATTCAGAGTATTTCCCTGCATACAGCACAAGAAGCTGGAATAGGCTCCTTGCAACCACAAGGGGTTTAGAACATGAATGGATAGGCTAAATGTTTCTCCAACTATCATAATAATTTAATTCATTCAGAAACTGATTGTCATGTGATGCAGTGCAGATGCAGGGTCAACAGGAATGTTCATGTATTGATCAGTGTCCTAGATTCGGGGTTCACCACACACACACACACACACACACACACACACACACACACACACACACACACACACACACACACACACACACACACTGGTATTCCTATCATTATGGGGACTTTCAATAGGCGTACTGGTTTTTCTAATGTACAAACTGTATTTTCTATCCCCTTACTGTAACCCTAAACCTAAAGCTACCCCTTACACAAAACTTTCTGCATTTTTAGATTTTTTAAAGCACTGCATTCTGTATGTTTTATTAGATTGTTTACTTATGGGGACCCCACAAGGTAAAAATTTACTGGTATTAAATGTAGTGAATACACACACACACACACACACACACACACACACACACACACACACACACACACACACACACACATACACATGTCGGGTTTACATGTTTTATGGGGACATTCCATAGGCGTAATGGTTTTTATACTGTACAAACCGTACTTTCTATCACCCTACACCTACCCTACACCTAAACCTAGCCCTCACAGGAGATTGTGCACACTTCTACTTCCTCAAAAAAACTCATTGGGCATGATTTATAAGCCTGTTTCCTCATGGGGACCTGAGAAATGTCCCCACAAGGTCAAAATCTACTGGTATTCCTATCCTCGTGGGGACATTTGGTCCCCACAACGTGATGAATACCAGGTGCACACACACACACACACACACACACACACACACACACACACACACACACACAGACACAGACACAGACACAGACACAGACACAGACACAGACACAGACACAGACACAGACACAGACACAGACACAGACACACACACACACACACACACACACACACACACACACACACACACACACACACACACACACACACACACACACACACACAGACACAGACACACACACACACACACACACACACACACACACACACACACACACACACACACACACACACACACACACACACACACACACACACACACACACACACTAGCTTTTTCCGCACACAACAGTTCAATTTTGTCCTCTGGGCTTTTTGGTAATATCCATTTTTGAGGAAGTCCCTCTCCTAGTTTATTTTATGGATGAGGAATATTAGGTAAATTATTTGGAATGAGGTGAATTATACCATTTTGTATCATTTTTATTTCAGTTTTAGTTCTAGTTATTTTAGTCCATTAGGTTAATAGACAATTCAAAGTCTCAATCTGTGTCTAAGTCTCTTATCTATACTTTGTGGAAGTACTTTAAAAGGGCACATCATGGCACATCATAAAACGCACTTGCACATTATAGATCTTCCATGAACCAGATACCTTCACGCAGTCATTATCTGATGCCACACTCGGACACTTTGAACCATGCGCATGAATGGGCCCACACGTACACACACACACAGACACACTCCCTTTTCCGAGTGTTATCACTGACGTGGTAAACCTTGGACAGGGGAATCCTAAGTGATCCGCCGGGGGGCTATAAATGTGTCTGACTGAGCAGAGGATGGACTGAGCCACTCCGAACAACAGAATTTGAGACAGGTTTCCTGGACACGTGTGTCTCACCAAGTGGTCTCCTTCAAGACAAGTGCTTCTGTTCAGGCTGTAGTGTTTTTAATTGAGATCTCAAAGTAACAACTGATTTAAGCTGAGACAGAAGTGTTTGGACAGCCAACCTGACTACACCACAGGTGAGTGTTTTTATCTGTTCAAATGCCTTTAGTCAGGTAAAATGATGTTTAAAAAATGTTAAAATATTTCATTTATATAGTTAAAATAATAAATATAATCTTATTGTTGAAAATGTATATTTTAATTAATCAATTCAAATTAATTACATTTACACTGTAAAAAGTTTTCACCAGGTTCAACTTAAAAACTTAAGTTTAGCAGCTGCCTTAAGATTTTAAGTTAAATCAACTTAAGTCATTTAAACTTACAAGTTATATCAACTAATTTTTATTGTAATAAGTTCAAATGACTTGATTTAACTCAAAAACTTAAGGCAGCTGCTGAACTTACACTGTAAAAAGTTTTCACCAGATTCAACTTAAAAACCTAAGTTCAGCAGCTGCCTTAAGTTTTTAAGTTAAATCAACTTAAAACTACAAGTCATTTTAACTTTAACTTTTAACTTTAAAAATGAGTTGATTTAACTTGTAAGTTTAAATGACTTAAGTTAATTTAACTTAAAATTTAAAGGCAGCTGCTAAAATTAAGTTTTTAAGATGAAACTGGGATTTTTTTTACAGTGTAGGTTTTTAAATTGAATCTGGTGAAAACTTTTTACAGTGTATACATAAAAGGCTAATTCATATTTAAAACAGTGAGCCTTGCAAGTGCAGTTAAATGTAATATAAAATAATGTAATGTATATTTAAATCACATAAATATACATTTTTAAACGGCATCTAGTCCCTCCTTCTAATTCTTATTAAATTATAGAATACAGATTTCTAATCTGACCGATTATTTCAACAGACTTTAAATTCACCCTAAAATAACTTGTTGTGCAATAGCATCATCATCATTTCATTCTTTCTAGGAAAACACTAAACACTATTAACTCATTACTATCCAAAGATGCAATCTCTTGTATCACTTAGAAATATTTTAAAATTCATTTGATATTTGTATATATTGCCAATAACTTAGAAGAGCCACAATGTAAGTCGTACTCTGTTCATTGCCAGCGCTAAAGCCAGAGTGGAAATTATTTGGCACAGAGCAGAAATCAATACAAAACCATGTGAGTTCAATCAATTGGAGGAAGCTCTGATTATTGTGATGCTCTATGCATTGTGTCCATTTACTTACAAACACTAAAGAAATAAATACTCCAAATTTAAAACTTACATTTTAAAAATGTCTTTTTAAAGTATGAACTTTGAATTCTTATAATTTATATTAATCTGTATTTTGAATTGTTGACATACTTTACAGAGGTTTTAATAAATGGAACATATTTATCTTTCATATCATATCTTGCTATTTTTTTCACCCCAATAAACCAATTACATAATAGTAATTAGTGGTACTTTTTTTTATCTTTATAGAACCTGCCTGGAGTATGATTGATAGTTATTGATAATAGCTTTATTAGAGAATATTACCATAGTTATTATGTAGTCCATAAAACTGAAAAGGAATCAATAAATGAGTAACATAACGGATATTTATATTTCACAGACAATGGCACCACGACCAAAGCAAGAGGATGAATCTGAAGAGAAGCCAACAGAAACACTTGACGGTATGTGCAGTGAACTTTTGAGTTTAAATTGTATTTGTGTATAATTGTGTGTAAAAAAAAAACTGTTTTATTAAAGCTTCTTGCTTTTCTCAGTTCCTAGAAAGAAGTCTCTCTCCATAGCTCCTGCTGTATCCACAGCAGCTCTAATTGACGATGATCCCTGGGAAATGCCTGATTTGCAGGACACAGGGGATAAATGGGCAGGTATGCTGAGTGCATGCTTTACTGTAAACATATTTTGTTTTTAATTCTATAAAGCCTATTATACTATATTTGATACACAAATATCTAAGGCCTCTAAATTATCAACTACATCAAAACTGCTGAACAAATATTTTGTACACAATCTGCTACATACCTTCTGACTGACTTTTTCAGCATGTTAAAGGCCTTTTGGGATATTTGTAAAAAATGTCCCCTTAACAGTGTTGGGGAAAGTTACTTTTAAAAGTAATGCATTACAATATTGTGTTACTCGATAAAAATTTTAACTAATTACATTGCTTAGTTAGTTTTATGGAAAGTAGTGAATTATGTTACTTTTGCATTACTTTTGTCACCTGAGCTGGGCTTGCTTATTCATTTTTAATAACAAAAAAGGTTATATTTTTTCCAACATTCACACTAAAAGTGAAATTAATAAGCCGCAGCCTGAAAAGGTGCCTTTGCACCATATTCTGAAAAAAGTAACTTGAAAAGTAAAAAAAGAGCTGCTCTTTACGGACTGTTAGTAAATGTAAGAATAACTTTAATATTGTTAGTAATAAATAAAAAAAATCACATAATGACCTGGACCACAAAACCAGTCATAAGGTTAAATTTGACAAAACTGAGATTTATACATCATATGAAAGCTCAATAAATAAGCTTTCTATTGATGTATGGTTTGTTAGGATAGGACAATATTTGACTGAGATACATCTATTTGAAAATCTGGAATCTGAGGATGCAAAAAAATCAAAAAGACTGAGAAAATCACCTTTAAAGTTGTACAAATTAGGTTCTTAACAATGCATATTACAAACCAAAAATTACATTTTGATATGTTTACAGTAGGAATTTTACAAAAAATCTTCATGGAACATGAACTTTACTTAATTTCTTAATGATTTTTGGCATAAAAGAAAAATCTAAAATTTTGACCCATGCAATGTATTTTTGGCTATTGCTACAAATATACCCCAGCGACTTAAGACTGGTTTTGTGGTCCAGGGTCACATATGATACATCAGACTTTTGAGGAATGTTATTTGGACATCCCTCAATTATCATTATATTACATTGCATTATTATTTGTACTATTAATATTTTAAAATTCTCTTAACAAATTGCATATTTCTGCTCAGTTTGGACCCCAGAATACTCCAACTTTAATAAAAAGAAGGCTTTACAGAATAAATAAATAATTAACTATTATTTTCTAATTTTCTCTCTTTAACTGTTTAGATCTGAACACTAAAGGGAAGGTCCTGAGAGTTTTTCTCACAGCAGGAAAGCTGATTATGCTGCTTGGTTTGCTCTACATGTTTGTTTGCTCACTGGACATCCTCAGCTCAGCGTTCCAGCTTGTCGGAGGTAAACTTTAAAATAAACTCACACTAAAGTACAGTTTTCAGTGATTCTGAAATTGACCAAAGAAACACATTTTAGGTTCGGATGCATTGGTTTCTTTGTGCTTTAAAGGGATAGTTCACCTTAAAATGAAAACTCTGTCATTATTTACTCACCCTTATGTTGTTCCAAACCTGTAAGACTTCTGTGACACATGAAAGAAGACATGTTGGTTATCGCTAACAAAAGAGTGTGTTTTCTCAGGTAAAGCAGCAGGGGACATTTTCCAGGAAAATACAGTTCTATCAAACCCATTAGCAGGCCTGGTAATCGGGATGTTGGTAACGCTCCTGGTCCAGAGCTCGAGTACTTCCTCATCTATTGTGGTCAGCATGGTCTCCTCTGGATGTGAGTATTAAAAGATTACTAATACTGACTCAGAATTACGACCTCACATCAGTGATGAGGATGATTAGGAATGTGAAAATGAATGAATCAGTGCATCAGCCTAAAAATCTAAATCAGGATGTCAGACTTGATGACAATTTAGTAAAGAATCATAATCAAATCAAATTATGTACATTCTACTTTTAATACATTTGAAATTCTCAACAGTGCTGGAGGTCAAAACAGCTGTTCCTATTATTATGGGGACTAATATTGGCACATCAGTCACAAATACTTTTGTAGCCATGACGCAAGTTGCTGACAGGAACAAGTTCCGCAGGTAAGGATAAGGCTTCAATATTAACTTATCTCGAAATGAACAGAACATTACATAAAAAATGCTGTCATTAATTACTCACCCTCATGTCGTTCCAAACCCGTAATCATCTTCAGAACACAAATAAAGATATTTTTGCTAAAATCCATGAGTTTTATGATGTTATGAAGCTACACGAATATGGCAAGCCGTTTTAGCCTAAAATATACTAAGTGTTAATCGTCGTAATTGCATTTTTACCAGTAAGAATTGAATTAGAGAGCTCTATAATTTAATTCCTACTAGTAACAATGCCAATTATAGAGCTCTCTAATTCAGTTCTTACTAGTAACAATTCCAATTACAGAGCTCTACAAATGAATTTTTACTAGTCATGTCTCCATTGACTTCAAATCATTTTTAATTACAGAGCTCTACAACATAATTTTTACTAGTAATAATTCCAATCAGAGAGCTCTCTATTTCAGTTTTTACTAGTAACAATTCCGATTAGAGAGCTTTCTAATTTAATTATTACTAGTAAAAATGCAATTACAGAGCTCTACAATTCATTTTTTACTAGTAAAAAAAACACATTAAAGATATGTTTAATTGCAGAGCTCCATTATTGAATGAAAGAGTTCTCTAATTCAGTTCTTACTAGTAACAGTTCTTACTAGTAAAAACTGAATTAGGCCGCGATCACACCGAACGCGTTTTAGCAGTTGGAGGCGCCTCTTTTGAATGGCTTTCTGTTGGCAGTCAGCGTTCTCCGCGCTGCTTATGCGCACTGGGCGCCTCGCGTTTTCGCCGCCTGCTGCGCCTCGCGTTTTTGCAGGAGCGCTCTGAGCGCCTGAAGTTGAAAAAAAATCAACTCTGAGCGGAAAAACGCCCAACGTCATTCGCGTTCTTTTCCATTGTCCAATCGAATGAATAGAGAGGCGGGCCTTCTGTTCTGGTGACGAAAGTTTACCGTTGCTTAAAAAGTCCGGAGACTGCAGAAAAGGAGGAGAAACCTTTGGTGTCTATCGTGGGTAACCCGGAGCTGTATTATTTAGGGTTTCTGCTAATATGACAGTTTACTTAACAGCAAAAAACTAAGATTTTAGAGCGCTCGCGCTATAATCCTTTGATTTGACTGACAGGACAGCTGTTTTGGTCATTGCTTAGCAACATAAAAAAACGCAGCACATTGCTCTTTTATTAAAAGTCACCAAAAAAGGCAGTGCTGTGCGCCTCGCGTTTTTAGAACTAAAAGACGCGTTCGGTGTGATCGGGGCCTTAGAGAGCTCTTTAATTGGAATTATTACAAGTAAAAATTGATTTAGAGAGCTCTCTAATTGGAATTGTTACTAGAAAGAATTGAATTATAAAGCTCTCTAATTGTAATTGTAACTAGTAAAAATTGATTTAGAGAGCTCTCTAATTGGCATTGTTACTAGAAAGAATTGAATTATAAAGCTCTCTAATTGTAACTAGTAAAAATTGATTTAGAAAGCTCTCTAATTGGCATTGTTACTAGAAAGAATTGAATTATAAAGCTCTCTAATTGTAATTGTAACTAGTAAAAATTGATTTAGAAAGCTCTCTAATTGGCATTGTTACCAGTAGGAATTGAATTATAGAGCTCTCTAATTTAATTGTTACTAGTAAAAATGCAATTACGAGTAACGCATGGTATATTTTAGGCTAAAACGGCTTGCCATACAAGAATACTTTTTGTGCGCAAATAAAACAATAATAAACAATTTATTCAACTATTTCGTCTCTCGTCTCCGCCGCACGTTCACGAAAGTACCACGACGCACGCGCAAAAAGTATTCTCGTAGCTTCAAAACATTACGGTTGAACCTCTAATGTCACATGGACTACTTTAACGATGTTCTTACTACGTTTCTTGGTGTTTGAATGTTTTATAGAGCTGTCTATGCAAGGTCAGAAAGTTTTCGGCTTTCATCAAAAATATCGTCATAAGTGTTTTTGAAGATGATTAAAGGTCTTACAGGTTTGGAACAACATAAGGGTGAATAATTATGACAGAATTTCCTTTTTGGGTGATAAATCCCCTTAAAGGGACAGTTAACACACACAAAAAAATTCTGTCATAATTAAGATTACTTGATAATGACAAAATCATAATTTCCCTATATGACATTTCATTGAGATATGACTCTTTTCTGTGTCCAGGGCATTTGCGGGAGCCACCGTGCATGATTTCTTCAACTGGCTTTCTGTCCTGGTGCTTTTGCCACTGGAAATCGCCACAGGTTACCTGGAGAAGCTCACAGACCTCATAGTCGAATCATTCAATATCCAGAGTGGAGAAAATGCACCAGACCTTCTGAATGTTATCACTGACCCACTTACCAACGCTATTGTTCAGGTGTGTATGAGTGTGTATGTGTGTGTGTGTGTGTGTGTGTGTGTGTGCATGTAGGTGTGAGTTCTGTCGGTGTGTTGTAAGAAGCTATCATTCTTAACAAGGCAGCAAAAGAGTTAATTACTCTACGCAAACACTTGTATTGCCCTTCTGTACAGTACAAAGTTACAAGGGTTGCTGTTTACAAAGTGCAAGACAGATTAGTAATCTTAAACTAAGTAGGAGATTATAAGTATTAATATAAATAATCAATAAATGTGTGTGTGTTTTTTTGTAAGCTTGATGAATCTGTGATAAGCGGCATTGCAACTGGAGACCCTGAAGCCAAAAACAAATCTCTCATCAAGGTCTGGTGCAAGACATTCTCAAACACGGTAATTATACTAATCGGATTTATACGGGAAAAAATGCCATTATATTTTTGCAGACATTATGGAGATATTTCTGACAACTGACAATATGTTTTTTTCTAGACTCTCCAGAATGAAACAGCATCAAACTGCACTGACTTCCCTTGCTGGGAATTGAAAAATGTTACAGAAATTATAAACATCAAAAAATGTGAGTTTAAAACCTACATAATCCATGAACAATTTTGCTAATATAGACTAATTCTCGCTCATCTGTGGTCTCTCTCTATTCTAGGCAATCACATTTTTGTGGACACAACTCTTTCTGACCTGGCGGTGGGTCTGATTCTACTGGCTTGTTCTCTGCTCGTTCTGTGCACTTGCCTCATTTTAATCGTGAAACTGCTCAACTCGATGCTCAAGGGACAGGTTGCTGTTGTCATCAAGAAGATAATGAACACTGGTCAGCATCCCTGAGATATTTTAGAAGTAGAGAGCAGATTTAGACGTTAACTGTTGGCTGTTATGCAAATATATTTTTATATGTATGTAAAACTAAATATATGTTTGTTTCTTTTTGTACGCACAGATTTTCCATTTCCATTTGCATGGCTGACTGGATACATTGCAATTGTGGTTGGCGCAGGAATGACTTTTATTGTCCAGAGCAGTTCTGTCTTTACCTCGGCTATAACTCCTCTTGTTGGTCAGTGCAGCCATTTATCTTTTCATTGTCTTTGATCGTCAAAGTTAGGGATTATTTACTCACTCTCATGTTTTTTCAAACCTATTTGACTCGATTGACTCCAGTCCAATTTGTGAGAGACAAAAATGTCTAAAGATGTCTAAATGAATTTAATTAATTAATGGTTTTACTTCATTTAGTTTTAATTAATTTAGTACTTAAGGTTAAACTAATGTTGCAACAAGCTGAAATGAAATAAACTTAAAATTTCATTAAGAATTTTTTTGATCATTAATGATTTTAGTTTTAGTTAATAACTCTGATTTGTCTACTGTCCTTCTCTCATGAATGAACGAGTGCAGGACAACTTAAATATCACTCTGTCATAAGTCATATGGACTGCTTTTATACATTTTTATGCTAGTTTTCCACATACACTACCAGTCAAAAGTTTTTGAACAGTAAGATTTTTTTATGCTTTTTTTTTTTTTTTTAAAGAAGTCTCTCCTGCTCACCAAGCCTGCATTTATTTGATCCAAAGTACAGGAAAAAAACAGTATAATTTTGAAATATTTTTACTATTTTAAATATCTGTTTTCTATTTGAATATATTTTAAACTGTAATTTATTCCTTTGATTTCAAACCTAAATTTTTAGCATCATTATTTCAGTCACATGATCCTTATTCTGATTCGCTGCTCAAAAAAACGTTTATTATTATGTAGAAAACAATAGAGTAGAATTTTTCAGGTTTCTTTGATGAATAGAAAGTTCAGAAAAACACTATTTAATCTGAAAGAGAAATCTTTTGTAACATTATAAATGCCTATATCATCACTTTTGATCAATTTAAAGAATCCTTTCTAGATAAAAGTATTCATTTATATAATCCCCTCCCATCAAAAAAATCCTGAAAAAATGTACTCAACTGTTTTAAAAATTGATAATAATAAAGAAAAATCTTTCTTGATTAGCAAATTAGCATATTAGAATGATTTCTGAAGGATCATGACACTGAAGACTGGAGTAATGATACTAAAAACTGAGCTTTGATCACCGGAATAAATTACATTTTTAAATATATTCAAAATAGAAAAACAGTTATTTTAAATAGCAAAAATATTCTACTGTTTTTGCTGTACTTTGGATCTTCTTTAAAAACATTGAAATATTTGACTTATTTTAAAAGTTAAATCTTCTTTAACTTTTAAACCCCAAAAGTCACCTTGACTTTTGGGGTTTAAAAGTTAAAGAAGATTTAAATTTAATGCAATTACATGAAGAAGAAAGTTTAAAATAATTCAAACGACATAGGAAGGAGTAAACAGTGCCATTGGTTTTGGCTTTAAGACAGCAGTTTAGATTTTTTTACATTTATTTTGCTGTGAATTTGTGGAAAATAATTTGTGGCAACTGTCTTCTTTCAAAGAACATTTGGGTGTATTTAACTATTTAACAACGCTCCTACGAAGTAATAAGGCCTAGCTTATGGAAGTTGAGTTTATAATGAAATGTGTGTTCTTTTTGGTCTCAGGTATTGGTGTTATAAAAATTGAAAGGGCATATCCGCTTTCTCTGGGATCCAATATCGGAACAACTACTACTGCAATATTAGCCGCCATGGCAAGTCCAGGGGAAACGCTTGCAAATTCATTACAGGTTAGCATAACATGCAAATATATTTAAATATGCTGAATATAGACACTCACCCAGTCCATAACCTATTGGTGCAACTCTTCTCTCCATCAGATCGCCTTGGTTCATCTCTTCTTCAACCTCTCCGGGATTTTGCTGTGGTACCCGATCCCTTTCACACGTATCCCCGTTCGAATGGCAAAGGGTCTTGGTCAAATAACAGCTCAATACCGCTGGTTTTCAGGCTTTTACATCATCGTCTGCTTCTTCATTTTCCCTCTGGTGGTCTTCGGCCTGTCTTTGGCTGGTTGGCAGGTCCTCGTGGGAGTTCTTGTTCCCATAGTGGCCATTCTGATCTTTGCTATCATTGTTAATATTATACAGAATCGCAAACCTCAGTGGCTTCCCTCCGCTCTTCGCTCTTGGGACTTTCTTCCTCTGTGGGCCCACTCTCTTGAACCATGGGATAGAGTAGTTACCGTAATGGCCGCTCGCTGCTGCTGTTGCTGCAAGTGCTGCAATAGCACGGAAGGAGATGAAGAGACAGGAAAAGATGAAAATAAAAATCATGAAATTGAACTGTATGACAATCCAACAATGACCGATGAGATTAAGGAGGCCAAGAAAACATCAGACAACTGCGAAATCCTTAATGCAACCTCTTTATAGAATTAAACACAGCATTACTACTGAACATATCCAACTCAAACTATATCAGTGGACTTTACAACAAGAATGAAAATGAACCCGATATTTAATTTAACCATTTATTTTTAAAGTCTTACATTTATTTTGCTGCTTGTATTAAATTTTTTAGACAAAAATGCTGTTTTGTACAGGATATTGTAAACGTTATTGTTAAATACACAATCTTTTGTTACGTATTATGAGATTTTCTGATTTTTCTTTTATTCGAAAAAAGCATGCATTTATTTTGAATACCTCTAAGTGGAAATAAATGCAAGCTAACACACAAAGTTTAACATAAACTGTGTTTTAAACAAGATTCTAGTTCTGATCTGTGCACTATTCTCTATTTAAATGTTTTCATTTTATTTATGTAAACTTTATTTAACATGGGCCTTTGCTGTAAAATATTGCCATGATTTTACAATAGTACACAGTAATTTCTTGTTTGAATGAATGTATTTAGAATTTTAACAGTATTACAAAACACAACCCCACTGTGTTACAATGAGAAAGTAATATTGACTTTAAAGTCTGATAATAATGTTGTAGAGATGTTTTACTGTACAGTACAGAAATGGTATAATCTTGTAAAACAAGGAGGAATTATTATTGTTAATGTTGAAACGAATAATATTTTTTATTCTGTCTCTACATCTCTGTCATATCCTGCTCTTGTTCACTTTGAAGAATATTTCAATGTAACTAAATTGACTAATGTAAAAATTATTACATAAACAAGGTTTTTTTTATATAAAAAAGATTTTTATGGCCTATTTTATGTGTGTATATATAGTATATATTCATTTTATTGATGTAAGACCTAGTCCAAAACGAAAGCAGCCAAACTGTATTCATCCCTCCTAGGGTTTCAATCTCCCATACTCAGATTACAGTTGCTTTATAAAATTTCCATACTCATTGTGTATTGACCACAAACTTATGTATATATGAAAGATTATGAATCAAATGAATTATGAGAATTAACCTAGTCTTTGCTGAACACTATACAAACTCACATTGCATGCTTCTTCTTTTCCTCTCCCTTTTCCAGAGTTTGTATGTACTGTACATTGTATGTGCATTTCTGGCATTGTGTTAAAAAACCAACCAACCAACCAAAAAAAAAAACCTGCTTTAGCCTACAGCTACATTGTACGGAAGCCTGTTTCTGCCACTGAATAAAAAATAAAAAAGTAAAATTAAAATTGTTACGACTTTCTATCTCACAATTCTGACTTTTTTCCTCAGAACTGCGATACACACAAATTCTTTTTTTGAAGAATTGTGAGGTATGAACTTACAATTGCGAGTTATAAAGTCAGAATTGCAAGATAGCAACTCACAATTGTGAGTTTATAGTGGGGAAAATAATTACTTGATCCCCTGCTGATTTTGTACATTTGCCCACTGACAAAAAATGATCAGTCTATAATTTTAATAGTAGGTTTATTTTAACAGTGAGAGACAGAATAACAACAACAACAAAAAAAAGTTATAAATTGATTTGGATTTTAATGAGTGAAATAAATATTTGATCCTGTATCAATCAGTAAGATTTCTGGCTCCTTTTATACAGGCATTGATCTGAGATTAGGAGCACTCTCTTAAAGGGAGTGCTCCTAATCTCAGTTTGTTACCTGTATAAAAGACACCTGTCCACAGAAGCAATCAATCAATCAGATTCCAAACTCGCCACCATGGCCAAGACTAAAGAGCTGTCCAAGGATTTCAGGGACAAGATTGTAGACCTAAACAAGGCTGGAATGGGCTACAAGACCATCGTCAAGCAACCTGGTGAGAAGATGGCAACAGTTGGTGCGATTATTCACAAATAGAAGAAACACGAAATAACTGTCAATCTCCCTCGGTTTGGGGCTCCATGCAAGATCTCACCTCATGGAGTTTCAATGATCATGAGATTGATGAGGAATCAGCCAATGATCTTGTCAATGATCTCAAGGCAGCTAGGACCATAAGAAAACAATTGGTAACACACTACACCGTGAAGGACTGAAATCCTGCAGTGCCCGCAAGGTCCCCTGCTCAAGAAAGCACATGTACAGGCCCGTCTGAAGTAAACATCTGAATGATTCAGAAGAGAACTGGGTGAAAGTGTTGTGGCCAGACGAGACCAAAATCAAGCTCTTTGGCATCAACTCAACTTTCCGTGTTTGGAGGAGGAGGAATGCTGCCTAAGACTCCAAGAACACCATCCCCAACTACAAGAAACGTCTGACCCCTGTGATTGCCAACAAGGGTTTTGCCACCAAATACTAAGTCATGTTTTGCAAAGGCGTCAAATACCTATTTTACTCATTAAAATGCAAATCATTTATAACTTTTCTGAAATGTCTCTCACTGTTCAAATCAAAACCCATTAAAATTATAGACTGATGATTTCTTTGTCAGTTGACAAACATACAAAATCAGCAAGGGATCAAATAATTATCTTCCCCACTGTATATATCAGAAATCTTGACTTTTTTTCAAAATTGTGACATAAACTAACAATTTGACTTTTTCTCAGAACTGCGTGATATAAACTTGTAGAAGTGTGAGTTTATATCTTGCAATTCAGACTTTTTTTATTGCCTCAAACCTACCCACTGGCCATAAAATTTCTGATACATCATGAGTTTGTCCGATAACATGCAAGAACAGGGGAGATGTGACTGATAATGATGATCTAAGCAAAATAATCATTAACTATAATAGAGGAAGAGATATTATTGCGGGGCATGTTACACTGCACAAATAAGTAAAAGGGGGGTGACAGGAATGATATGAAAAAGCACATTTGATATAATTTTTTTTTTTTATTAATCCAAAAGAACTCCAAATGAATTTGGTTTTCCAGCTAGCAGCAAATAATATTTAGTTTTGAATGATTCAGAAAAAAGAACTAGCTTAAGCATAGTTAATTATGAAAGTTTACACCTCACAATTCTGACTTTTTTTTTCTCTTTTTTCTCTTCATTGTGAAATTAAACTCACAGTATGCAAGACGAAAACTCACAATTCTGACTTTTTCTCAGAATTGCGAAATATAAACTCGCAATTGTGAGAAAAAGTCAGAATAGTGAGTTTCTCAGTAACTTTTACTTTACACAATTTACACAATTGTGAGGTAGAAATTGTGAGAAAAAAGTGAGATATAAACTACCAGTTCTGAGTTTTTCTGAGAATTGTGATATACAGTAAACTAGCAATTACAAGAACTGCAAGATAAAAACACAAAATTCTGACTTTTTTTCTTGTCTTTTCTTGTTTACTTAAAACACATATAAACATGAACGAAAATCAGAATGTGTTTTATTTCAACTGTGAAAAGATTTCAATACACATTTTTTTAGGTTTCATTCTACGTAAGTTAATCTACTCTTTTGTCTGATTTGTTTGTTGGACAACATGGCAGATTCAACCATATGATTGGTCAGATCACCTGTCAGTCATGCTTTTTGCGAGATAAAATCAGATTTTTATCTCCAGATGGTGCTCTAAAAACTTTTTTGTTTTTCATTCTGTGAAATAACTATAACTATTCTTATCAAATAGTCAAAAACATGGCTGATTCACAAACTATTTTGAGTCTTACGAGTCGAATCTCCTAATGAATTGTTCAAAAAGCAAATATTATTTGCCACCAGCAGGAAAACAGAATTCTTTTGGATGAATTAAAAAACGTTTTTTTTTTTCATATCATTCCTGTCATCCCTCTTTTACTTATTTGTGGAGTGTAACATGCCTCTTAATAATATCTCTTCCTCTAATATAGTTAATGATTATTTTTCCTTAGAGCATCATTATCAGTCACTTCTGTTCTTGCATGTTATCAGAAAACTCATGATGTATCGGAAATTTTATTGCCAGTGGGTAGGTTTGAGGCAGTTAACTCAAGCTTTGTCTCTACCTGTTTCACCCTCTATCAACCTGTTTATGACATGCCACTATTTAAGGGCCTTCTGAACAAAGGAATGGCAGAGAGTGAAAAAGGTTGTTAAAGTTAGGAATTAAATGATAATTACCAGAATAAAGCAGACTCAGAGCAGGATGAAGATGAGGCTTTGCCCTCTTTGGCTGTATCTTTATGGTTGGACATGTTATCCTGCAGTAATGTCTGTCAGCAATATTTATAGAGATTACCAAATACCATATGAACCCTGCTTTGTCATTTGTGCATTCATCAATAATAAAAGATCAATAATGATTAAATATGAGTCGAAATATTCTTGGAACTGCCTCAACGTCTTTGAAATATCTGTTGTGCAACAATTTTTAAAACTTGCTTTAATGATTTGGTAACACTTTACTAGTTTAGAGACAAATTCTCACTATTAACTTGCTTATTAGCATGGCATACTGGCTGTTTATGAGCTCTCATAAAGCATATATTCATGCCTTATTCTGCATTAGTTCTCTTTACCCCAAACCTAAAGTTAACAACTACCTTACTAACAATTAATAAGCAGCAAATTCAGAATTTATTGAGGCAAAAGTCATAGTTAATAATAGTAAACTGTAAAACTTTTCCCTGTAAATTTACAGTATAATACTGGCAGCTGGGTTGTCAGCCACATTCTGATTTTGAACAGAACCACAAAATTACATTTACAGTATTTGTCATACAAGGAGGCAGAGACGGAGGTAAGTATAAAACATTAAAGGTGAGTTTATTGACAGAACGGTAAGTATTTTGCAGCAGGTTTTGAGGTGAGTAATTATACTGTAGTCGCCAGTATCATGCTGTAATTTAATTTTTGTTTACAGTATGTACTGTAAAACTTTTCCATTTCAATTTACATTCGGGCAGCATGACTTTATTAAGTACTGTAAGATACTATTATGCCACTTAATTTTACAATATTACAATCTGTACAACGTGTTATATATTGCATTAAATTGTATTTCTACACAGAATATAT
Organism: Garra rufa; assembly: GCF_049309525.1. NCBI lineage: Eukaryota > Metazoa > Chordata > Actinopteri > Cypriniformes > Cyprinidae > Garra > Garra rufa. Next base: position 42,333,458 of record NC_133366.1, on the reverse strand, counting down.
TTTTTCCTAAACCAGGAAAATTTGTTCATTTTTTTCCATATCAGTAGTCTCAAATGGTAATAGCAAACAAAGGTCTTAGAATTTAACATGTTTTTTTTTTCTCAAGAGCAAAGGCCACACAGTAAAATCCCCAGAGTAAAATCAACTCTATTTAGAGAACATTTGGTCGCTCTCTAAATAGAGTTAAATTAACACTGAAGCTGAGTTCAAGTTAAATGCCAGGAATTTACATTAATTAACAACATTTATTGTGATTGGAAAATTATATTTAAAGGAAAATAAAATTTCACTCCTCAGGGGCCCTCCCCCCACTTGGGGCCCTGGTAATTTAGTCCCCTTTTCACCCAACTACGGTGCATAGTGAAGGTAAATTATAACTGACAAATAAACTATGTTGAACTATGTTGAATGTCTTAATGTCTATTTTTAAACATCGTTTAATTTTTTTGTTCTCTGCGATAACAGTGTTAATAGCTCCTTTATAGCCAGAAACTGATTGTAAAATGATAAATAACTGTAATAAAATTATAATAACTGTGATAACCATGAATGGTCCCCTGTCGTGTATTAATGTTGTAACCTGCTGTTTGGTGAGTGTTTGTTTGTCTATTTCAAGTCTGTTTCAAGCCAAGCCAAGCCAAGCCAAGTCAAGTTTGTTTGTTTCAAGTCCAAGTCTCGTCTACGTTTGGATTTACTGTTTGGAGTTCACATCATTTCAATAAACTGCACTTGGGTTCACTACATCTCGCCGCCTCTCAGTGGACTCTTTGTTACAATAGCAGAAACTGTGTATTTTCACTACTTATAAAAAGAGTAAAAAATAGAGAGGGATTGATAACAGCAGTCAGAAGAGGGAGCAATGTCAAATTTAGAGGACCGCCGATGATGTTTGAAACAACATACAGCACTACACCTTTTTTCTACAAGTTTGATTGCAACACATAATCATTACTATTAGTGTTCATCATCTGTTTTTGATTACATCATTACTGTTTTTAATATTTATACCATATGTACATCGACTTAACATACAGTAGTCACCACTAATAAGCTACTAAATATATTAGCCTACATTTTTTTTTTGTACAGCTGCTTTGAAACGATTTGTATTGTGAAAAGCGCTATACAAATAAACTTGAATTGAAAACTTGAATTGAATTGGTGATTAAACTGCCTTAGAACTACCTGTGAATTAAACGGTTTTACTGCATACCTGCCAGCCAATCAGAAACCTGTATTCAAGCTGACCATGGAATAAGATTATATAATAATTAGGTAGGCAGGTAATCTTAATGTCAAATGATCCAAGACATCATGTTCCCAAATAAACCAGGCTGTCTGTCATTAAACCTTTGTACTTTTACACAACTTGAGAGTTAAATGCCTATAACACCATTAAAGAGTTCACTAAAACCCCAAATTCAAATATAATTGTGACTGTATAAATAACAGGCAGCAGATCAGATTTTGATCAAGTATATTTCCATATATATATATATATATATGTATTGTTTTTGAACAGCTTATAAATTGTCTATAAATGTATATGTATCCCTATTAAATACATATTGTTTTAAAAATTATGTCATTTAAGACAATTATGTTAAGTAATTAAAAATGAAATTAAGTAATTAAAATGTTCTCAAAGACTTCATGAACTCATGGCCTTATTGCTGTTGATTTAACAAAGGGCAAAATACATCATTATGTAAGTATTAATTTAGCAGGCACATTTTCTATATTAGCCTACTGTACTCTTCTTACATGTGAGGTCAAAAGTTTACATCCCCCTTTCAGAATCTGCAAAATGTTAATTATTTTACGTAAATAAGAGGGATCATACAAAACGCATGTTATTGTTTATTTAGTACTCACCTGAATAAGGCATTTCACAGAAAATGTGTTTAAATATAGTCAACAAGAGAAAATAATAGTTGAATTCATAAAAATGAGCCTGTTCAAAAGTTTACATCCTTTTGATTCTTAATAATGTGTTCTTACCTGATGATTCACAGCTGTGTTTTTTTGTTTAGTGATAGTTGTTCATGAGTCCCTTGTTTGTCCTGAACAGTTAAACTTTCTTAAGAAAAATCCTTGTGATCCCACAAATTCTTTGGTTTTCCAGCATTTTTGCTGTATGATTTTGAGATCTATTTTTTCACATTGAGGGCAACTGAGGGACTCATATGCATCTATTACAGAAGGTTCAAACACTCACTGATGCTCCAGAAGAAAAAACTATGCATTAAGAGCCAGGGGTGAAAACTTTTTAACAGAATGGAGATGTGTACATTTTTCTTATTTTGCCTAAATATCATATATATTTTTTTAATTTAGTACTGCCCTTCAGAGGCTACAGAAGATAGTTACATGTTTTCTAGAAGACAAAATAAGTTACATTTACCCTGATCTTGAAATTCAAAAAGGCTCTTAATGCATGGCTTTTTCTTCTGGAGCATCAGTGGGCGTTTGAACCTTCTAAATAGTTGCAATGAGTTGTCAGTGTAAAAAGATGGATCTTAAAATCATACAGTCATTGTGAAAAAGGGTTCAAATACACTAAAATGTTGCGAAAAGAACAGCTGTGGATCATTCAGGTAAGAACACAGTACTAAGAATTAGGGGATATAAACTTTTGAACAGGGTTATTTTTATAAATGTATAAATTCAAGTATTATTTTCTTTTGTGGACTATATGTAAACATATTTTATGTAAAATATCTTATTCAGGTCAGTACTAAATAAACAATAATATGCATTTTGTATGATTGCTCTTATTTTGGTAAAACAATTAACATTTTGCAGATTCTGAAAAAAAAAGGGGGGGGGTGTAAACTTTTGACCTCAACAGTTCATGTTGTGTTGAGTTAAAAAGAGCAACTCGGTAAAACCTAAACCTCACAGAAAACACATTTTTGCATTAAAAAATCATAAAAAGGTCAGACTTTACTGGTATTATACTTTCGGATGAATTCAAAATATAAAAAGCTGTAATAGCATCTCAGTGATACTAAAACAACACTGTTGTGTATTTAATATTACAGATCTTTAATTTTCAAGGCTTTGCCAAAAAAGGACCTGTGTTAGGCCACTTCTGAACCTACTTGTGGTACTTTCTATAGAATTGGTAATGTTTTTACCTGTAATTTATACAATGGTTGATGTCTATCTTATCTCAGCCATAATGCTTATGCATTGTAAAGTGATGTTCAATGATTATTGGAGTAGCCTACGCTTTACAAGATATACTATTATTTCAGTCTTTCTACTTAAAAATGCAATGTTCATTTAATTGAGTTACCTGGTGTTTAGTTGTAATTATTTGATTTACTAGTAATTTTTTGCGTTAATTGTTTCGAAATAAATCACATACCTTATTTTTTTTTCTCCAGTGTGGTATAAAGCAGCATTTCCATAGTGAAACAACACTGCCATCTGGTGATGTGAAAGCATTTTAGTTGTTATCGTAGATCTATCGCATGAATTAGACCACATATAATGTGTAAGTTAGGTAAACAATTTCAAAATGTTTACTGGAACGTATGCAGTTGAAAGAGGTCAAAACTTAACCTATTATACTTCTAACTTTTAAAGACTTTTAATAACAACATCCTTTTTCAACTGCTTCACGTCAGATCGCTATTTCCTGGTGTAGGTGCCCTAGTCCCCGGGCTTCTTTCCTTGTAGAAATTTTTTTTCTCACGGCCCGCGCTTAAAAGGTGCGGTCTGTCTTCCCATCGTGAGAACTTTCACACGCGTTTGGCTGGCCGCCGTCCGCAACTCACTCTCGCGAGACCAAGGGACCAGCTCTCATACGCTCCCATAAAAAGCGACCGTGAATTCTCGCGCGACTTCGGAACTTTCCCACGCCTGTGTCCCCCCTTCCTGTATTATTTCTCACACTGCCCCTCCCCCTCGTCTAAATGCAGTCTGTGGCAGTGTGAGGAAGTCTCGCGATTGTTGGCGTTATTAGAGAGAGTTGGTGAAGATGGCGCCTGTTGTGACAGGGTAAGCAGCGAAATTATCAACGGACGGGGGATGGAAAAGTCACAGCTAAAATAAGTTTCGTCTGTTTAATGAAGATAACTTGCGTTGGTTTAATTCCGTACACCCATGGCCGCTTGTCTCTGCGTTGGCGGCCTGTTTCGGCGTACTTTTCTGTGGTTTGGGGGGTTTTCAACGATGGGCTCTTTTATTCAGTTAGCCGCTTAGCTTTTAGTTAGCTGATGGATTTTTAGCAGTTTTCCATAAACACTGTATACTATAGACAGCAGATATGTAACTGTAAACACTGTAGGGGTTTATTAACGCCGTGTTTTGGTTCTTTAACATTGTTTAATCTTTAAAAATACTTGTATAAAATTTGAGCCAACTTGTGAGTTGGTGTACGAGTGAGTGAGAGAGTAAGAGAGAGAGGGGGCAGGTTAGCAGATGTTAGCCAGCCAAGTTAGCTGGTCTAGTGGGTCCGTAACAGAAGCTGAGAGCTTTCAAGAGGATTCAAAACGTTATCTTTGTTTCTCAGTTAAACAACTTTTAGCTTTAAAATTGTGTATTTGTAACCTCCCGTCCCATAATATGTAAAATGCCAGTATCAATTTCCACTTTTAGGTTTATTTTGGCTGTGTCTCAAAACCTAGTGAGCTGTCTAAATAGACAGCAAACTGGGGGATTTCATGCACGTTTGAACTTGTTTATCCTGCTTAAAAATGCTGTCTTGGTAGGCAGATAACTAAGCTCTGACAGTTTTGTTTTGTATCATTATTAATATTTTGTAGTGTGGATCAGATGTTTGAAGTGTCTTGACTGTGTCTTATTTCGTTTTGTAGGAAATTTGGGGAGCTCCCTCAGCCAAAGCGTTTAACAAGGTAAATGCACTGTTAAGACATTACATGTGTGATGTTTATCAGCTATATATTAGGAAATGACCGCTTAACTTTTCTATTGTATTTTGTGGTTTTCCAGGGAGGCGATGCGCAACTACTTGAAGGAGAGAGGAGATCAGACAGTACTCATACTGCATGCAAAAGTCGCACAGAAATCGTACGGCAATGAAAAAAGGTGAGTGATGGATTTTAGCTGTAAACAAAGGTGTTATTAACTGTTGATGAGTGTTATTGACTGACTGTACGGTCTACATGAAATCACAACTGAGCCTATTAAGATTAATAAACATTTCAGGTCTTACAGGTCTTAAAAAATGCTTAGTCTTCGTGAATCGTCACTGTAATCTGAAATCATGAATGGTCAGCTGAGAAAAATTTGCATTTTACTTGTTATTTACATGTCTCTAATAAACGCTTATGGTTGGATATATTCTGAATTATGAAATCTCAGAATTTATGCACATGTGCTCCTGGACCACAAAACCAGTCATAAGGGTCAATTTTTTTAAAATTAAGATTTATATATTATCTGGAAGCTTAATAAATAATATTTCCATTGATGTATTTGTTGGACAATATTTGGCTGAGATACAACTCTTTGAAAATCTGGAATCTGAGGGTGCAAAAAAATCTAAATATTGAGAAAGTCAACCAAATGAAGTCCTTAGCTATGCATATTACTAATCAAAAGTTACGTTTTGATATATTTACAGTAGGAAATTTACTAAATGTTTTCATGGAACATGATCTTTACTCAATATTGATTGAAAATTGATTCAAAATTTGTCATTTTGACCTTGGCTATTGCTACAAATATACCCGTGCTACTAAAGACTGGTTTTGTGGTCCAGGGTCACATAAGTGATATCCTTTGCTGTGTTCTGGAATGCATCAGGACGCATTTGTTACATGCATTTCTTATTGCTGCTGATTGTGGATCCTGTTTACACCTTCACTTCAATAGACCCCAATAGAGATGTTAATGGGGTTGTAAAGGTTGCTGTTTGCAGTCCAGTTACTGTAGGTCTCACACTCCTTTTTTGCTTGTTGAATATCTTGTTTCACTTGGGAATACAACACTTTTTAAGAAGTAAAACATTGCATTTTTTGTAGATTAAATTAGTTTTGGTAAAATTGAGTTAATGCACAACACAATTTAATGTACATGTAAATTCTTTTTGACTCTCTTAGATTTTTCTGTCCTCCACCATGTGTGTACCTGATGGGTTGTGGCTGGAAGAAAAAGAAGGAGCAGATGGAGAGAGAGGGCTGCTCAGAGCAGGAGTCTCAACCTTGTGCCTTTATCGGCATTGGAAACAGTGAACAAGAAATGCAGCAGCTCAACTTGGAGGGCAAGGTGCTTTATGGATTTTATTATAGCAACGCATGTATAGAGGATTTGCACTTACGTCGCAATTTGGCTATACAGGCGATACTTGGATGTAAACAACAGCATTGACTACATGGTTAATGTACTACTGAATACGCTGTTCTGCTAATTTATGCTGTCTAAACCCCGGAAAAAAAAAAAAACGTGGAAGCTGCTAAATCATATTGAGAAGGGCTTGGTAAACAGGAAAAGGTGCAATATTATGACACACTTAAGTTAATAGGTGGTAAAGGTATTATATGAAAATATTTTTACCTACCTGACTTGAAATGATAGAAACAAACAAGAATTTTGTCAAGATCTTGCCCTGGAAATCCTGGTTCAGTTTGGCCAACCACAAACTTCTTTTGTTTCTCAGACAGTTTTTTGCACTCTTCTCCTTGACTTGTTAGTCTTTTGGCAGTCTATAGTACTCCAGATGTTTTTCCCATACTGACCAATTAGTATAGCCCAAAACATGACAATAATTGACATTTTCAGCAGCAGTAATCAGCAAAGTATGTGAGTTTTGTTCGGTTCACTGGCATTGTTTACGTTCAGTGAAAACATTCTGTTGTAACTGCCTTTCTAAAATAATTTCAAGAAGATTACAAAATAACTTTTGTGCTTTGCTTCTGCAGAATTTTTGCACAGCAAAAACTTTGTACATTTCTGACTCGGACAAACGGAAGCACTTCATGCTGTCAGTGAAAATGTTCTACGGGAATAGCGCAGATATCGGTGTCTTCCTCAGCAAACGAATCAAGGTCATCTCCAAACCTTCCAAAAAGAAACAGTCGCTGAAGAATGCAGACCGTGAGTCAAAAGAATTTCTTGGGTCACTAAATAAGTCAGAATTTGTCCAGAATTTTCACAATTGTCTCTTACAGTGTGCATAGCTTCTGGGACGAAGGTGGCTCTTTTTAACCGCTTACGGTCTCAGACTGTCAGTACGCGATACCTTCATGTGGAAGGGGGAAACTTTCATGCAAGTTCACAACAGTGGGGAGCCTTCTACATTCATCTATGTAAGTTATTCAGCATGGATATCTATTAGACACTATATATTAAAATAGCGCCACACAGAGTTTGTTACGTCTAATGAAAGAAAGACTTTTTAGTTAAAATCAGTTTTTCTTGTTAACCATGAATTGGTAATAATGTGTAATTCTGAATTCCAGTGGATGATGAAGAGTCAGAGGGTGAAGAGTTTACAGTCAGAGATGGTTACATCCATTATGGTCAGACGGTGAAGCTGGTGTGTTCCGTGACAGGCATGGCTCTACCCCGATTGGTAAGCTATTATCCACTTTAGTGTTCATAAGTCAGAATGACTGTGAATGTTCATGATTAAAAGGGTTTGGCTAAGAGCTTGTGTTCTGTTCAATCATGGAATGACTGTGTATTGACGTTATAAATTTTTTGTACAAATGTGTTTGTGTAGCAAAGGATTTTTAGGAACTGAAATGTTGTGTGTCTGTGTGTAGATCATTCGTAAAGTGGACAAGCAGACAGCACTAATGGATGCAGATGATCCTGTGTCCCAGCTACATAAATGTGCCTTCTACCTAAAAGATACAGAGAGGATGTATCTCTGCCTGTCACAAGAGAGGATAATTCAGTTCCAGGTCAGTCCACAGATTTAAAATAATGTACTATAATTGATCAAAACATGTTATCTCTTTTAGAATTGCAGTTTTGGTTCTCTTTCTTAATGATTTGAGGTTCTGTAGCCTTTTTAATGGTAAACAATTAAAATATTTTCCTACTACTCTCAGGCCACACCCTGTCCCAAAGAAACGAACAAAGAGATGATCAACGATGGGGCGTCATGGACAATCATCAGCACAGACAAAGCAGAGTACACTTTCTATGAGGGGATGGGCCCTGTACCCTCACCTGTCACACCCGTGCCTGTTGTTGAAAGTTTACAGGTAATGCATGACTACATCTTACGTCAAGCTGTTTTATATTAAAAAAGCATGGAAGAATTGTCATATTATTTATAAGAAAGTAACCTTAAACTCTTCATGTTGTAGCTGAACGGAGGAGGAGATGTTGCCATGCTGGAACTAACAGGACAGAATTTCACGCCTAACCTCAGAGTCTGGTTTGGAGATGTCGAGGCAGACACAATGTACAGGTGAAACCAACACACCAATTACACTCTTGTACAGTAGTAAATATAGACATTTCAAAATAAGAGTCCTGGTATTATATCCTGGTTGCACAATAAACTGTATCTGGCATTTAAATGGATAGTTCACCCAAAAATGAACACAAATTAAGATATTTTTTGATGAAATCTGAGAGCTTTCTGACCCTGCATAGACAGCAATGCAACTACCAAGTTCAAGACCCAGAAAGGTAGTATGGACAGACATTGTAAAATAGTACATGTAACCTTTTTGGGCCTTGAACGTGGTATTTGCGTTTCTGTCTATGCAGAGTCAGAAAGCACTTGGATTTGATCAAAAATACCTTAATTTTGTGTTTTAAAGATGAACAAAGGTTTTATGGGTTTGTAATGATACGAGGGTGTGCAATTAATGATAGAAATGATAACAAACATAATGAGAATATTCATTACATGATTGTCATAGTTACGCATTCTGTATCCTCCAGGTGTGGCGAAAGTGTGCTCTGCGTGGTTCCCGACATCTCTGCTTTCCGTGAGGGGTGGCGTTGGGTTCGGCAGCCAGTGCAGGTTCCTGTGACTTTGGTCCGTAACGACGGCATCATTTACTCCACAGCTTTGACTTTTACCTACACGCCAGAGCCAGGACCACGTCCTCACTGCAGCGCCGCAGGAGCCATACTGCGGGCTAACAGCACCTCCACCTCACCATCTTCATCCTCCTCCTCCTCCAGCCTACTGCTGCAGTCAGCCGTCGACAGCCAGGCAGGATATGCGGCAGCGGGGAGCGTGTCTTCATCTTCCTCTTCCTCGGCTATGTCTGTCTCCTAACCTGGGAATCTCGGTGTGTTTGCGTGTGTGAGTATGTGAGAGATGGTGATTCGTCCACTCGTAGACTCTCCTGCATAGATTCATGGGATACGGATCACAAAAACGGATAATGGTGCCACAGAGAGAGAGGAAAAGAGAGATGAGACTTCATACAAAGACTGGACAGAACAAATGAAGATTTCTCTTTTCTACTCTCTCTCTGTCTTTCTTTGTTGCGGTTCTTTTTCAATCTGTTTCCTCGTGTCGGAGGAAGTGGCAACGGAAGTGAGTGTGCCGTGGATCAAGATTGCCACGGGATCAATGCATTAGCCTTACATGAAAACAAAAAAAACAATCAAAAAACAACAAAAAACACTTTCTCTTTAAAACAAAGCCTTTTCTGAGTAAGTGCAAGCTGGAAATGGCTTTGGGAGATGATGTTTTCTATTAAAGGGCTTAATGCACTGGGCTTGGAAGAAAAGTTATCATAGTAATATAGTTTTTACGGACCAAGGAATATTATTATTATTATTATTTTTATTGATATATAATTTTATAAGCTTTAGCTAAGGTACATTTTTCACCTTTTTCAGTTTTATAACATATAGTAAACTTTTGTTACCAAATAGTTTTGTATATTTCTTGTGAGCGTTTGGGCTCAGAAGGAAAAGGTTCATGCATTTTAAAAGCCTGAACTTATAGCTGCCTTTACTCGTCTTGGCAAATGCCTTAAGTCATCTGGAGTTTCACCAGACCCTTTCTGTTTTGTAATAATATTTTTGTCATGTATATTGGTCTTTTTCCCATTCTTTGTTTTCTCCACTAAACCGAGATGTAATATTGTTGCCATTTTTGCGTATTTGGGAGAAGGTGGCTCTGCTTTGTTAAACTTTTTTTTCTCATATGAAGTCTTTAACACAAAAGCTTTAACTGACATTGCCGGTTGACCTTACGTGCCGTATCGTACTCATCAAATATGCGTAGCCATTGATCTGGCCCTTTTGTACTGGCTGTAATATTCAAGCTGCCAACATAACAGTAGCCTATAAAAATTCCACACCAAATGGCTTACATTTAGTTGAACATAAACGCACAAATCTTTTTAATGGGTCAGCCATTTTTCTAATAGGTTGACTCAAATTCTGTGGTAGGGAAGGACTGTACAGGTCTTGTTTGCATATCATTCACGCTTTCAGTGTCATGATTACTGACTAAAATCAGCATGTAGAAGATTGCTGTTTTGTTGTCATGTGGTTAAATCATTTAGAGAAGAAAGTGTGGCAATTCTGTAAGTACAGTTATGTTACAAGTAGCATGAATGAATGAATGAAAGTTTGGAATCCGTATTTCCAGATAGGGGTGTGCAAAATGACTTATTTCCAGAATCAACCAATTTAGGGCCAGATTTACTAACAGCTTGCACGAGCGCAAACTCTCTTTTGGTGTTATTAACTATAGTCAGGATTTACTAAAGACACACAGTGCGTATTACATATGCATTTGTAGTTTTTTTTTCTTTTTTCTTTTTAAGATGCTGCATGTAATTTTTGACTGTACCAAAGCATAAAAACACCATAATACCTTCACAGGTATTTAGGAAACATGCTAACATACATGTTTCTTTAAAAAACAATGCTACAGCCCAGTTATTCTACTTTGAAAATGTGCATTCGGTGTTGGAAAGTCTGCATTTTAGTTTGTGTGATTCTGCCCACTGCCGCCCGGGTTGCCAGTTGGTGGAAAACACAGTATTTTAAAGCCACTGAAGGCAGCAAACGAATTGACTCTGAGTCAGCATCCATCTAAAAAGCTCTATGACCAGAGGCATATTAAAATGCGGATAAATCAACTCAGCTCAACTGCCTTCTATTGTTAGCTGCACTCGTTCCTGTTGCTTGTCCTCAATCTGGCAACCGGTGTGAGCGTCGACTCTCAGGAGGAGGGGGCGGCAGAAACCCATTTCAATCGCTAGCTGTCAATATTACATAATGAACCTTTAACACCAAAAAAGCCTGTCTTAACCTGTTTTATGCCCGACATGCTTGGTTGCTAATTTGCGCTGCTCTTGGTAGATTGCATTGCATTGGAAATTATGTGGCTGTGTTTGTATACATTAATTTGCACAAAACTTTCCACTCCTGTTGACACTTTTATGGTATTGCAGTCTCGTGCTAATTAACCCTAGTAAATCTGGCCCTGAATGAGTTGCCTGATCAGCTAATCAACTAATCAGTCTTATAGTTAGCAATTTTTAACTTGTACTGGGATGCACAAATGGATGTTTGAATGTGTACGGTTATACTAAAAATCTAGATAAACTAGTCAACCTCACTAATTGACTAGCTTGTTTTTGGACCCATCCCTGCTTGTAGTCAACAGTGTTGCCAAGTATGCAGTTTTCCCACGGAATTTGGCTATTTTTATATTGTTGTCGCGGGTTGAGACAAACCATCTTGCCCCCTTAGAACCTGATTTTGACTGAGGAGGACCCACCGGAATGTGATTGGAGCCAGTTTAATAACCAATTGGGCTGGTTTTATTATGCAGACCTGGCAACCCTGGTAGTCCACTAGCTTATCTGTGTCACGCTAAATGGAAAGAATTGGAAAAAGCACTTGCTGCGTGAAGATGTTTGGTTTGTTGATTACAGGAAATCTTAACCTACCTTTCATATATTTTGATTTATGAAACTGCAAAAGTGGCACAGCCTTCGCTACATAAAATGTGCCCTTTAAAATTCATGTCACATGCAATTTTTTAATTTTAAAATGTGTAGTACCAAATGTTCACTTCTGTAATAGCTGTAGTCTAAAGCAAACTAAAAATGAGGCCTTAAACCACTACTGCTTAATAACAGGATCTGTTGGTGAAATATTACACTACAAATGATGTCCTTTTCTGAAAAGGGTGTGATTGTTTATATTTTTTCAGTATAATTCACAGAGCATAATGTCATCTCAATTCTGCTCTTTCTTTGCATCTGGGTTTCTTTTGTTGTACTTTTCCCCCATACAACTCTGTATGCATCGTCTGGTTGGAGAGAAAGAGACACTTGTGAAATAGCACGCTCTGGAATTTGCTTTTAATCAGTATGGACTGCATTTTGTTACTCTTTGGGATTTTTATAGGAACAGCCTTGAGTTCCTCAGTGGTTTTGGTTCTTTTAATTTATCGGTTTCTACCATGGCTAATATTAATATATGAGTCTAAATGTTATATTGATTATTTTATATAACATTCTTGTATTCTTTTAACGATTATGTTCATATTTCTAAATATTTCTTCCATGATTGAGGGAAAACTACTATGAAACTTGTTTTGTATCTCCTCATTTTTAAGTAGTCAGGCCTTGTTTGGTCTGCATTAGAAACTTGCTTTGGAAGAAGTAAAAGCCAAAACCCAGTAATTCTTGCAAAGCCATTAAATAGTATCTACTGTGAGCAATTCCTCAATCAGGGAAGAATATTTAAAAAAAAAAAAAAGCATACCTTGTGCAAGTGCCGAAAAGGAAACTGCCAAATCTAAAGGTCAAATTGTGAAGGTCACGCATAACTTTTCCACTTATGTTTTCAGTGTTATTTTCCTCTTGTCTTCCAGTGTGTTCGAATCAGAGGACCTGATCAAGACTAACCATGTTGATTTTCATCTTTTCTATCACATTAGTTAGTTTGCCTGTCACCTGTGCCACTGTGCTTACATTGAACAGAAACTAGTGTGTTAGATCACTGTCTGTAGAAAAAAAAGGTGAAAATTGGTGTCTGTTTTCTCAACTGTTTCAATGGATTGTTTTACATTTTGGAAGTTACCAGCCTTTGCCAAATGGCTACCAGCTGTTCTGGTTTTGAGTGCATGCTCTCTAGCAGATTTGAACTGTATTGGTGCTGTCTAACTCCTAAAGGGCCAGTGTATCTGTTGCTTTTGGAATGGATCACTAAACACTGTAATAGATTCAAAAAGTGTCAAGTTGTTTGTTTTTATCTATACTGTGCTAAATTGATTGCATGATACAAAACCATCAAGGACTCGTGGTACTGACATTACAGTACTGCCCTATGACTACTGTGTGCGTAAAGGGATAGTTTAGGCAAAAATGGCCATTCTGTCATCATTTGTTCACCCTCATGTCATTCCAAAACTGTATGATTTTTGTTTTTCTATAGATCACAATGGCTGTTTTTGCCAATACAATGAAAGTCAGTAGGATCTGAAAAATGCTGGACCATATTGACCATATTGCAGAATCTGCTAAATGTTAATTATTTTACCAAAATAAGAGGGATCGTACAAAATTCATGTTATTTTTTTTAGTACTGACATGAATAAGATATTGCAAGTAAAAGACGTTTACATATAGTCCACAAGAGATGAATAGTTGAATTAATAGAAATGACCCCGTTCAAAAGTTTACATAGACTTGATTCTTAATACTGTGTTGTTACCTGTTTTTTTTTTTTTTTTCTTCAATTGTTTGTCCTGAACAGTTAAACTGTCCGCTGTTCTTAAGAAAAATCCTTTAGGTCGCACAAATTATTATTTTTTTTTAGCATTTTTGTGTATTTGAACCCTTTCCAACAATGATTGAGATTTTGAGATCCATCTTTACACACTAAGGGGAAAAGTGAAAACTTTTTGAATTTGAAGATCAGGGTAAATTTAACTATTAAGTATCTTCTGTAGCTTCTGAAGGTTAGTATTAAATGAAACAAATGTGATATTTAGGCAAAATAAGACAAATGTACACATTTTCACAGTTTCACAGTTTTCACCCCGACCCTAATGCATTGTTTCCTTCTGAAGCATCAGTTAGCCTTTGAACCTTCTGTAATAGTTGCATATCCCATAATAGTCCCTCAGTTCTCCTTAGTGTGAAAAGATGGATCTCAAAATCATAGTCATTAGCTGCATTTCCTTTACCGATATTTTATAAACGTCGATTAAAAAGTATTATGAAATGACGCCGTTTCCATTAACCAATGTTCTGCGACTGAAACATAATTTTTTTTTTCTCTTGCGATAAGTCATGGCAACAGATTTTATGGGATTTAATCGAATGTGACCTGTAGATGCGAAAAAAAAAATTTCCATTTCTGTTTTGCGAAATATATTCCTTTTTCGAAATATTCCTTTTTCAAATTGGCTGAAAAACCATGTGACCGTAAAAACTTTTTTGTGATATATTGAGTTTTTGTGCAATTTACGCGTTTCCATTAGGCGTATTTTCAATTCGCAATTTCAATTTGCGCAATTTAAAGGGTAATGGAAGCGCAACTATTGTTGGAAAGAGTTCAAATGCACAAAAAATGCTTAAAAACCCAAAGAATTTGTGGGACCTGAAGGTTTTTTTTTGAAGAACAGCAGGCAGGACAAACAAGGGACTCATGAACAACTATCATTAAAAAAAAAAAAAACAGCTGTGCATCGTTCAGATAACAACACAGTATAAAGAAACAAGTGTATGAAAACTCAAACTATTATTTTTTCTTGTGGCCTATGTGTAAACATTTTATGTGAAATATTTTATTCAGGTCAGTACTAAATAAACAATAACATGCATTTTGTGTGATCTTATCCCTCTTATTTTGATAAAATAATTAACATTTTGCAGATTCTGCAAGGTGTATGTAAACTTTTGACTTTAACTGCATTTCTGTGAGCAGACATTACTTGTCTTTAGTGTCACATGATCCTTCAGAAATAATTTTGTTCCTCTGATTTGATGCTTGATTATGAATAATGGTTCTTATTTTTATGAATGATTTGCTGCTTAATATTTTTTTGCATTATGGTACTCTGATGAATGCGTGTCGAAGACACGATAGAGAAGAAATTGTTGAATAAAATTGTTATTTTAGTTTCCCTTGCACATGAAAAGTATTCTCATAGCTTCATAAAATTAAGGTTGAACCACTGATGTCACATGGACGATTTTAACAATGTCCTTACTACCTTTCTGAGCCTTAAGCGTGTCAGTTGCATTGCTGTCTGTGCAGGGTCAGAAAGCTCTCGGATTTCATCATAAATCTGTGCTCCGAAGATGAACGAAAGTCTTACAGGTTTGGAATGACATGAGGGTGAGTAATTAATGACACAATTTTTGGTAAACTAACCCTTGCTTCATGTGTACCTCGTACCGGAAAAAAATGTTTCTAGAGATTTATTTTTTTGCTGTGGGGGAATCCCCTGTTTAGGCATGCCACTGCTGAGTAGCAGTGTTTAGGAAACCTTACAGTAGTGGTATGATGGTATATCATTCCGATCATAACCACTGTTAACCACTCTTACTGTGCACAATATAAACAGCAGGGAAGTGGATTGGCTTACATTGTGGTGTGCCAAAAACAAATCAGACCTCAACACCACTAAGGCTCTTGAAATGATAATTGAGTTATACAAGTTCCCCTCTACTGTTTATGAGAGATTCTCCAGTTATTATGGTGGAATCCCATAAATTCTTTTTCAAACACTAACCAGTAAAAAGAAACATTAGACTTGACATGCTAAAACATACATACAACCAAACCCATGTTTTAAAGTCACCAAGAACATTCTATGCTAAACGATCCCTCATGAGAAGCAAATCAGAATGTGTTTTTCCCCCTTTATAGATTGATGACATCTATGCGGCCACCAGGGGCGGAAATGAGATGGTGTTTCTCATATTCACTTTGAAGTGAGTTTGCCCTGAATTACAATGACAGACACCTGTCACTTGTACATGCTCCAAGGGCCTAACGTTTCCCCCCACTGCTTGGCATCCACTCGGTCAAGCCCCAGTTTTATTTTTAGACCATATGGAGTTGTTGAGGTGTAACTTGAAACTTTCTTTCTGTTGCCGTTTCTGAGTGTATGAGTCTTCGGCCATGTTAATCTGATAGGGCTCTAAATTTAATCCTAGGACCAGGATGGTGCATGTGTTTGTGCGGTGTTTGTGTGTGTACATGTCGAGTAAATGTGGTTTTTACTGTGAAAGTCCTTCAAATTTAAGTTCTTGATTAAAGCCTATTAATGAAAAATGCCTAATATTGTCAGAACTGGCATTTCATAATTGTAGTGTTGGTTGTGGAGATTTTAAAAAAAGTTACAAAATAAGTTAATAAAAGTCAGTCAAGACAGGACAATATTAGAAACGATTTTACTCAACATATTTAAGTCATTGTTTTACCTCAAGCCACACAAATTAAAGTTCATTATATGTGAAAGATACTCAAAGTCATTTTGTATGAATCGCATTTGTATTAGTTTTGAACAATATCCGTACCCGTTATTGAATATTTTATAATATGATTAATATTAATTGGTCATTACTGACGTTTCTTCTAAAGTTCTTGTAGCGTCCAATCACATAAACTAATTAATATTCATACCTCAGCAAATCAGTTTACTTGGCAAGCGCCACGCCATCTAATTAATATTCATGAGTCAGACGCCGTTTAAGGATTAGTGACTTAGCTACTGGCATTAGAAGAGCAGACGTACGCAAAATGTGAGCTCGCAAAGTTTGGTGACATTTAGCAACTAGAACACTTTCAAGTACTCATTATCTAAACGTTCCTAAAGAGAAGTACTATCGCTTCTTCATAAGGGACTTCGTTCATAAGGAACCCGGCTTTCAGAAGGATTTCTATTCTTTGACATGGTGTTTTTGCTTTTGACTTCGTGGTTTTAAAGTGGAACCAACTTTGTTTTTTAAGTCATGTTTATTATTCTGTTTATTTCGTTTTTCCTTTGCTTTGGAATGTAACAAGGAAGCTTTTTTAGCCGAAAACTGCTTTTGGGATGTGTCTGCCTTTTTGAACGCTGTTATTTATACTTTGGAGTTGCAAACAAACATTTCGAACAGTTTTTTATGATTTACTTTTTTGTGAAATGTACACACTGTTGCTTTTCTAACCGGAGCTTTTCTTGGAGCTGGAGCTGTTTATAGCGTCAATATCACATAACGTTGCATTTGGATGCACATGTGTTTTTTAAATCATAGACAGTAAGCGGCACTTGAACCCTGCGATGCATACGTTCTGTCTCGCCGTATTGCTCATGCTGCGCGGGATCATCATCTGCGTCTGTTCCAGCCATGAACCGCAGCACCCTGGACTGTACAAGGACACGACTGTGACCTCAACAGGCACGTGTGCATGACCAAATATCTAAAAAAAAAAAAAAAATAAATAAAATGTTAATATTCACTGAACTTCAGAATGCTACTGCGCATTCTGCACATCCATGCAATTTGCAGTGAAATGGTAAAGTGAACACTTTTCTGTCCACTTTTCATCACAGATCCATGTTGGCAAGTGAGCCCTCCATGTATGACAGAGGCTGACCGCTTCAGCTTGGAGGCTCTTCAGCACATCCATAGAGAGATGGATGATGATCAGGATGGAGGCATTGAGGTGGAAGAGAGTGTTGAGGTAATTAACATTCACAGATGTTCACAAACAATCAGAAAGAAGTTTCCTCGCACCCTAATGTCAATCCTGCAGGGTTTACTTTCCACACCTCCTGGCCAATGCACTTTCATGAAATTTGCAGTCAAATGGATAAGAAAAGAGCAGTTTAAACAGCTGATTAAATATTGTATAGCTGATCATAACTTTTTCTTAAGAATAACTGCCAAAAATTATCCAACTTTTCAAAGCTTTAAAAGTAGGGCTGCACAATTAATCAAAATAAAACCAAAATTGTGATATGGCTCCGTACGATTATCACAAAGGCTGCTATTTAATTAACTAATATGCTGTGTATGTTTCAAAGTGTGAGGAAATTAAGACAGCTAAATAGTAGTTTTATAATTTTACAGTTGCAATAAAATTTTTAAATACCTAATTATTTTACAGTGAAATATTACACAAAATACACAAAATAAGTTTTCTTATTTTTTTATTTAGTCATTTTGATATTATTATTATTGTAGCCAAATTGATAAATCACTACATTTTGACCTAATTGTTCCCTGCAAACAAACGCAGCAGACCTGGAATTTGCTGTGAATATTGAAACATACAATATAGACATTTCAAAAGCATCTAAAATGTAAATGCACAACTCTAGAAAGCCATTAAAAACTATTCAAATCCTTTTTGTTTTAGATGTATTAGAAATATAAATAAAGTACATAAATAAGTCTCTTCTGCTCACCAAGCCTGCATTTAATTGATCCAAAATACAGCAAAAGCAGTAATATTGTGAAATATTTTTACTTAAAAATAAATAAATAAATAAATAATATACATGCAGTACCGTTTTAAAAGTTTGGGGTCAGTAAGACTTGTAATAGTCTTTAAAGAAGTCTCTTATGCTCATCAAGGCTGCATTTATTTGATTAAAAATACAGAAAAAAAACAGTAATATTGCAAAATGTTTTTACA
The DNA here is from genome assembly GCF_049309525.1 of Garra rufa. Classification (NCBI taxonomy): domain Eukaryota; kingdom Metazoa; phylum Chordata; class Actinopteri; order Cypriniformes; family Cyprinidae; genus Garra; species Garra rufa. The sequence continues at coordinate 42,314,894 of NC_133366.1, read as the reverse complement.
ATATAAAATAATGTTTTTTTATTTTAACATACTTTAAAATAGGATTTATTCCTGTGATGAAAAACTGAATTTTTATCAGCTGTTACTCCAGTCTTAAGTGTCACATGATCTTTCAGAAATCATTCTAATATGTTGATTTATTATTAGAATGATCAATGTTGGATAATATCAACTGTTGTGCTGCTAAATATTTTTTTGGAACCTGTGATTTTTTTTTCCAGGATTCTTTTATGAATAAAAAGTTTAAAAAGTACAGTGTTTATTCAAAATATATATTTTTTATAACAATGTAAATTATTATTAACTTTTAATAAACTTTTAATTATTAACTTAATACATCCTTGGTGAATAAAAGTATTAATTTTTTAAAAAACAAAAAAAGAAACAATAAAAATGTACTGACCCCAAACTTTTGAACGGTAGTGTATATAATCTAAATTTTCAGCATCAGTTTCACATGACCCTTCAGAAATCATTCTAATTTTTTTTTTGATAAGAAATGATAAAACTATAATAGAACAAAACTATAAGAATTTTATAATGTCACAAAAGATTTCTACTTTAGATAAATGCTGTTCTTCTGACCTTCCTGTTCATCAAAGAAACCTTAAAAAAAATTACTCAGCTATTTTCAACATAATAATAAAAACATTTTTGAGCAGCAAATCAGAATTTTTGAATGATTTCTGAAGGATCATGTGACTGGAATAATGAATTCAGCTTTTTTTTTATTTTTTTTTTTTATTAAATATATTCAAATAGAGAATGGTTATTTTAAATTGTAAAAATATTTTAAATGGATTGAGAAAATGCAGGCTTGGTGAGCAAAAGAGACTTCTTTCCAAAAACATAAAAAATCATTTTGACTGGTAGTGTTTATAGATCATTTCGAGCCTCTAATCCCAACCTTACCCTAAATAAACCACTTCTAATCAGTTAAAAACATAATTAATGTTAAAAATAATATATTAAAATAATATATTAATCTGAGGTTGTGAAACTTCTAAATTCACATTCAGACTAACAAGCTCAGCTTTACCATTTTGGTATGTCTATGTGATGTTTGTGTAAGAGCTGAAGTGTTATGCCAGAGCACCCTTGAGTTCTTTTCCTGAGCCTGTTGGTCAATTTAGAAACACATGTTTCCATCCAGCACCTAAGACACACTGTTCAGGCTTGGCAGTGGGAGAACATAACAGGGTGGGATGAGTTTCTAAGTAGCGTCCTGAAGTACGTCAGTCTCTAGTATTGGGTTACTTTTCCTTGTTGCTATAGATATGTTTTAGGTTGATCGAAGCAGCAAAGAAGCCTGGAATCACGTGGTGCGTCTGATTACGGCAGAGACAGATAGCAAAACACATACGCAGACACTTGAGCTCTTTTGATCTTGAATGTTTACTCAGCTGTTGTTTCAAGTGTCACTGCATTTGTAGGATTTGTGTAGGTTGTTTTTTTTAAGTTAATTTAAATTTCTCTTGCGTCTGCATTTCTTCATCTGTTTCTTACTGTAGTTCATCATTGAGGATATGCAGCAGCAACAACAGGCAAACAAGCACAGTAAACTCCATCAGGAGGACCAGCATATTACTTTGGAGGAGCTTTGGAAGGCCTGGAAATCTTCTGAGGGTAAGATGGTCTCCATGATTGAGTCTTGCCGTGTTCCCAATGTAAAATAGTGACTTTCTTTCCTTCTTTGGCCTTTTTCACTGCTTTCTTTCACCTTGTCAGTTCATAACTGGACTCAGGAGGATGTCTTGTGGTGGCTACGAGAGTTTGTTGAGTTGCCTCAGTATGAAAAGGGTTTCAAAGAGCTGCGTGTCAGTGGGAACACCTTGCCCAGGTGAGACAAATCAAGATTGAACCAAATGAAAATTCAGCCTGGAATCATTTTAAATTTGTCTAAAGTTTTGCCAAGTGCAATTTGTACATTTTATGTTTCTGGCTTCCAGTCTCATCCGCGTCCAGCTGTTTTTAGCTGTACAAAACAGCTTGTTTTGCTCCTTAATATTGCAAATTGGTGTCTTACTATGTTATTTTAATGTAATTGACTTATGAACACACAGGTTTTACAGTTACTGCATGTTGTTTTTCTTCTCATCATAAGCTTACTTCCACGTTAAAGAATAAGGTGGATAGATGTTTCTATATCATCTAAAATGTAAGTGCACAGATTTAGAAATGTAAAAAGTCTTACAAATCCTTTATATACTATTTATGTAAATAATATAAATTACATAAAAATTACATGTCTACAGCTTTCCATGACAATATTTGGCCGAGATACTAAACAAAATTATTTGAAAATCTGAAATCTGAGGGTGCAAAAAAATCTAAATACTGAGAAAATCGCCTTTAAAGTTGTCCAAAAGAAATTCTTGAATATAGCCTTGAATATTACTAATCAAAATGTTTTGATATATGTGACCCTGGACCACAAAACCAGTCATAAGGTAAAATTTTACAAAATTGAGATGTATACAACATATGAAAGCTCAATAAATAAGCTTTCTATTGATGTATGGTTTGTTAGGATAGGACAATATTTGGCCGAGATACATCTATTTGAAAATCTGGAATCTGAGGGTGCAAAAAAATCAAAATACTGAGAAAATCACCTTTAAAGTTCTCCAAATTAAGTTCTTAACAATGCATATTACTAATCAAAAATTACATTTTGATATATTTATAGTAGGAATTTTACAAAAAAATCTTAATGGAACATGATCTTTACTTAATTTCCTAATGATTTTTGGCATAAAAGAAAAATCTATAATTTTGACCCATACAATGTATTTTTGGCTATTGCTACAAATATACCCCAGCGACTTAAGACTGGATTTGTGGTCCAGGGTCACATATTATTTACGGCAGGAAATTTACAAAATATCTTCATGGAACATGATCTTTACTTAAAAACCTAATGATTTTTGGCATAAAAGAAAAACCCATACAATGTGTTTTTGGCTATTGCTACAAATATACCTGTGCTACTTAAGACTGGTTTTGTGGTCCAGGGTCACATATATATATATCGTTTTTAGCCTCTAATCCTGTCTCTACCCTAAATCAAACCTATTCTCAAAGGTTAAACACTTAATAGGCATATCAGTTTACAGTGCTAGGTATTATAGTTCCAATATATTATTATATAGCTATTTTTAATAGCATTAGAAGTCACAGAGAACAGAATGAAAACGCTATAATGTAAAATGAGGTAGGTGCTTTAAATAAATGTGACACGTCCTTTGAAAAATACATAAAAACAGTTAAACATTAAGATAATTAAAAAAAACTGTTTTCTATTTTAATATATTTTAAAATGTAATTTATTCCTGTGATGGCAAACCTGAATTTTCAGCATGATTACTCTAGTTTCAGTGCTACATGACTCTTTCTTCAGTGCTGTATGAGAAATTATTGTAATATTTTGATGTGCTATTCAAGAAACATTTTCTAATAATTATCAAAGTTAAAAACAGTTTTGCTGCTTCATATTTTTGTGGAATCCGTACTTTGATTACTTTTTTGCATAATTTCTGAACAGAAGAATTAATATCTTTAAAATCAAATTGTATTCACCCCAAAAATGGTAATGTGTTTAGTTAATCTGAATGATTAAGTGATACAACTAATAATTTCTTGCTTTGTATTTACAGGATTGCTTCCAATGAGCCATCATTTATGAGCACATATCTGAAGATCCAGGACCAGCAACACAAACAAAAACTCAAGCTCAAAGCCCTGGATGTAGTGCTTTTTGGCCCACCTACACGTATGTATACACTTTACATATATTGACATATTTTGACCATGTTTCAAACTCTGTTATAGACTCAGGATATGAACATTTCAGTCTCTGATCAACATAAGCTCGTTTGAAAATGAATTGTGAAGTCAAATGGCTGCACTAAACAACTTGTGCAGTCCAGTGGCAGTGATTCCATCCATTAAATTGTACGCATTGTATGTTCGATTGGAACTGAAGAAACAGTATAATGAATTCTGATCGAACAGGCTTGGCTTTTCAAATGTCATTCTTAAATATAGCTCTGACTGATGTGTATCATTTAAGCATGCGAAATCAAATATCCATGCACTACTGTTGAGAACACACAGCAGAATGCATCTCTGAGAGTGTAAAATGTATTCAGCAGATATACTGTCAGCATGCACAATAAGCACACAGTCATCACAAAATGTTTCATTGCCTGTCTGACTAATATCCCCCTGTACCTTTGCTCCAGGACCCCCACACAACTGGATGAAAGACCTGCTTCTGATAGTGTCAGTAGTAATGGGGATCGGTGGATGCTGGTTTGCACGAGTACAGAATAAAGCATCTAAGATACATATTTCAAAGATGATGAAGGACCTGGAAAGCTTGCAAAGCGCTGAACAAAGCCTCAGGGACTTACAGGGACAGTGAGTGCATCTTTTAGATTTCTAAAATAAATCATACGGTTATTCACCAAAATAAATAAACCTGTTTGATTCAAACTTGATTCAACAAGTCTCAATTCATAATTTTTCATAATTCAGGAATCCAGTAGTGGTTTTACTGGTTTTATATCGGTCTTTTTTTAAAAATGTGTTTGAAGGTTGGAAAAGGCCCAGGAAGAGAAGCGCACAGTGACGGTAGAAAAGAAGAATCTAGAGGAAAAGATGAGGGATGAGATTGAGGGAGCTCAGGAAGAGGCCAACCGCCTGCACAGACTCCGAGATGGAGCAGTGAGTGAACTCACCCGTCTTCGTTATGCAGAAGAAGAGCTTGAACAGGTAAAGATCTGCATTTCTCAGGGTTAAACATCTCCTAACAAGACTCCACTACATCCCATGGTTCTCTGGGCTCCTTTTACAGGTGCGTAATGCATTGAAGAGGGCCGAAAAAGACATGCAGTGCCTTTGGTCACTTCCTGAATCTTTGCAGCTGTGGCTACAGCTCACCCATGAGGTAGAGGTCCAGTACTACAATGTCAAGAAGCAAAGTGCAGAGCAACAACTCGCCACAGCAAAAGATGAGGTATTTTAGTGATTAATGAATCTCAAATCAAATTTTAGGTTTCAGTTGTTTAGCCTTTTGAGTTCATTTCCAGAATAAAAATTTCCTGAAAATTTACTCACCCCTATGTCATCCAAGATGTTCATGTATTTTATTAGAATTTAAGAAATTAAGGTTTTTAAGGAAGACATTGCAGGTTCCAGGACTTCACTGGGGATCAGCAGGTTGAAAGTCCGAATTGCAGTTTCAGTGCAGCTTCAAGAGGCTTTACATGATCCCCGGCGAGGAATAAGGGTCTTGTCTAGCGAAACGATTGGCCATTTTCTAAAAAAATAAAAATGTATCTACTTTTTAACCACAAATGCTCATCTTCAAGTTCACACATTATGTAATCTCATTGGAAATGTCACAAGTAGTTAGCTATTCGTCTCTGTACTTCGGTACAAAAAGAAAGGATAGAGCGAGAAACGACATCTTATTTCTCCTCCAACTTTAAAATCGTCCAACATCATTGTGTTACCTTTTACTGTAAAGACTTTCTTTGCACGTTCACTTTGCGGGTTTCCGCTAAAATAAAAGTCAACATTCATAAATGTTAGTATTGTCATTTTACTGTTGTTCTGTAAAATAAAATAAAAAAGACAAAAATAATGATAACTCTCTATTAAAAGCTACTGTATATTAATATATTTACTATAACATTCTTCTTTGCCCAGCAAGGCTGTATTTATTTGTACATTAAAAAACACATGCCTGATTCAAGAAGGGGGTCTTAAAAATGGAAAAGAGTATTATTTTACTAACTTATTAATTTTAAGTTAAATTGTGGTTTGTTGGTAGGCTATAATGTCTACTAGAATGTTAAAAAAGTTCAGTGTTAAGTAAATATTTTTAAATTGTTGTTTTGTAATTTTTTTTTTTTTTTTTTTTTTAAAGCAAGACAAAACTAAAAAGCACATTTTGGCTATTTAATTTATGCAATGATGAAAAAAATTGGCAAAATACATGGGGGAAAATCGGTAATCGGCCTTCGACCCAGTATTTAAGTTTGTTCGGCTTCAGCCAAGAATTTTCATTTCGGTGCATCCCTAGTGACTATGTAATGCATGAAGTCGTGGATGCACAGCTAGTGCAAGACAAGCATTTGTGGTTAAAAAGTATAAAAATGTTAGTATAAATTTTTTTTTTTTGAAAATGTTAGATTGTTTTGCTAGATAAGATCCTTATTCCTTGGCTGGGATCGTGTAGAACCCTTTGAAGCTGCCATGAAACTGCAATATGGACCTTCAACCTGTTGATCCCCATTGAAGTCCACTATATGGAGAAAATCCTGGAATGGTTGCTTTAGAAACCTTAATTTCCTTTGGACTGAAGAAAGAAAGCCATGAACATCTTGGATGACATGGGGGTGAGTAAATTACCAGGAAATTTTAATTTTGCAGTGGGCTAATTCTTTAATATTTACAATCTGTAATTATTCAATCACTTTTTACTTTTGCACAGGCTGAGAAAATCAAGAAAAAAAGGAGTTCTGTGTTGGGTACGCTACATGTTGCACATAGCTCCTCATTGGATCAAGTGGATCAGAGAATTCTGGAGGCCAAGTAATTACTCTACATAAATAATGCAAGAAAAAAGGAAAATTTTTCAAAATGTATCAATGCTAAATTTTAAATTTCAAGGCAATATACAAATCTTGAGTACACTTACAGTAACCTGCATATGTATTTTGTTAAAGGAATGCACTGGCAGAGGTGACTGCCTGCCTACGGGAGCGTCTGCACCGGTGGCAGCAGATTGAGGGCTTGTGTGGATTTCCTGTGATGAAAAATGCAGGCCTACCCAGTCTCACCGCTACACTCTACCCAGACCCCAACTGGATGCTAATGCCCCGGGCTGCAATGCAGTCCTATCAAGTGCCTGTTTCAGTGGAGGACATGGAGGAAGAAATGCCACAAATTATACCACAGATTCCTGGTTGGTACTTTGGTTTGTTCTTTCTTCTGTTTTTATATACAGTGATGGCCAAAATGATTAGAACACTAGTATTTTCACCAGATAAAAAAATGGTTTTAAGTCAGTTATTTCTATCTTTTGCTGTAGTGTGTCCAGTCTGTCTGGAATGGCATGAAGAAACAGAACAAATTGAAACAGACTAAATCCAGAAGAACTGTGGCAACGTCTCCAAAATGCTTCAAGAGACCTACCTAAAAACTATGTGCAAGTGCACCTAGGACAAAAGCTGCTTTAAACGTAAAGGATGGTCACACCAAATGTTGATTTAATTTAGTTAATAAAAGTAAATTGATAAAGACAATCTATTTTTGACAGCATCCTAATTTTACAGCATTTTTACACAAGTGCCTAAAACTTGTAACAGTACTGTAGCTTTGTAGGTTTCATGAAGCATCTTGTGGACATTGCCACAGTTCTTCTGAATTTATTCTGTCTCAGTTTGTTCAGTTTCTTCATGTCATTCCAGACAGATGATGATGAGATCAGATCTTTGTGTGGAGCACTGGCTGTTGTCAGACTCCTTGTGCAAACAAAAATCTGACTGGATTATTACAACAATGGCAAAATGAATGTTTGGAAATGTAAACTGATATTTCCTACTGACACACTACAGCAAAAGGTAGAAATAGCTGACTTAAAATCATTTTTAAGCTGGTGAAAATACTAGTGTTCTAATAATTTTGGCCACCACTGTACATTAAACAAAGTGAGATTATTGTGCCAGTTAATCTGATATCAAAATGTAATATCAATCAGGACATTTTATTCATTGTAATCAAAAATAGCTTTCGATTTATGCTTGATTATTCATGCTTTACTTTTCAGTCACAGTTGCACCTCTGAAGTGTTCTCCACGGTCTCTGGTTCGCTCTCGCCGATCTGGGCATATTGTGCCATCACCAGTCATCGTATCTCCTGACCCAGACCTACTGATTCCCATACGATCTCCACTACGCCGATATGGAGATGAAGAAGAAGAGCATATCAAATTCTCCCCTCTTGTAAAACAGTATGTCATCCAGGCATTTTGGCTTATGTTTTTAAACTGCATAGAAAAGAGCAGCTCAAAGATTCATATAGGGGACATTGGATGCAAAATTCACTTTTAAATGGTGTTTCCATATAAATGTCTTATAATTTAAAAAGATATGCAGAGAAACAGGTTGCTGAGAACAAAGCTATTTTTGAAAAGGTAAAAAGGGTGTTGTTTTACATGACCGTTGATGACTTTTAACCAAAGTGTGTTGCAGACATTTCATGAAGACCCTAAAGAATCATACCAACTTGTGGAAAATGAACATCCGATGTCCCCTTTAAAAATTTATTAATCCAGGATAATGTTAGTTTATGAATATCTTTTTTGGTTGAACATTTCCTGAGTGTTCCTCTCTCTGACAGGGAGTCTATGGAAACATCTTCAGATACAGATTCTATTGGGTCATCCATCAGCAGAATGTACAGCACCCTTGATGTCCCTCCTCGGAGAAAGTATATTTTCTCTGATAAAATGCCCCGAAAGATCTCCCTGGATGAAGAAGACAGTCCCTCACGCAAAATCTCAGAGGAGGAGATGGACGAATCTTTGATGGTGAATGCCTCAAGAAAAGTTTCACGAGACGAACTGGACATTAATACTCCATCAAGAAAGACATCTAGAGATGAACTAGAGGCCTTAATGGACCCTCCCAAACAACTGAGTAGAGGAGAAACAGAGACCAGCATAGATTTAAGGAAGTTACCCAGGGATCTATCTTTAGATTCCACAATGAGGTACTATACAGAAAAGATTTCTCCAGCAGCGATCAGCATGGATAGTCAGAGACAACGATCACTCAGAGAGAGAAAAGATCATATGGACAGTATTTCTAGAGTGATACCAAAAGCAGAATTTGATATAAATACCACAAGTGGAAGTAGATATTCAGATGCAGTAATGAACACTTCCATTAAACACAAAGAAAACCTGGATTTTCCAACTACTATCCAGCGGGGAAAAGTGTTTAGGGAAAACTCCTTTGATGCAACCTTTGATAGTTCAGTGGAAAGCTCTAAAAAATTTAAGACGTTAGGCAAAACAGATTCATCCAGAGACATCCCTTCACGAATGATGGCACAAGATGAATTTGATGTGCCCACGGATTTTGAAAGACTAAAAATGAGAGACATTTCCATGGATACTGCTTCAAGGAACATACTGAAAGAGGAATTTGAGAGAAGCAAGTCCTTTAAAGAGAACAGGGATATCCGCATGGAAATTCCCTCCAAAAAAATCTCTCGAGATGAGCAAGAAGTCGCAATGGAGACACAACGGATACAACGCTCTGTGGAAACTCCCACTGGAAAAATGCAGAGAGAGATTGTGGGTCTATCTCTGGAGGCTCCAAGGCGCAAGATATCGCAGGAGGAGTTTCTAGTTGCAAACCCAGGACAGTTTGGCCCTCCTGACCTCACCGTTGGTTCCCTAAAGCTCTGGAAATCAGCCTCAGACTCGCTCAGTACATTAGTGTATGATGGCATTCTAGAAAAGTCATATGAGAACCCTCTTATGTCCAGTCCTGGGGATCTCAGTCACGCGGCTTCAGTGTCTTCCTTATCCCAAAGCCTTTTTGGAAATGAAGGACAATCAGCAAATTTGTCTACTTCAGAATCTAGCGGTAAGGACAAGAGCAAGAAATCTTCAAAGCTCAAGAATATATTCAAAAAGAAAAAGGAAAAGGAAAAAGAAAAAGATAAAAACTCATAAAGGTCAACAAGAAGTCGGAATTCAGACACTTTTAAAGGCCAAAGTCTCTTCTTGGAAAGCTGGCTTGTAAACTAAAACGTAAAAGGAGTGCCCAAGGTTTTTCTTAGAGCCTCAGCTAAATGGATGCAAACTTGTGAAACAAAGGAGCAGAGCTTCACTTTTCCAAGTTGGATTCAGAGCTACTGTTTGGCGTAAGATGTTCTGTCCAGTGAAGCTGTTGAATGAGATATTAATTGCACATTTTTCTTTCTTTATTGTGGATGTGTTCATCATTTGAAATAATTTGTGCAGAAATGGTCGTGTGCTTTCTGCTCTGATGTAATGAGACTTTTGCATATTAACAGATCATTGTAGCATTGAAGACAATCGCAACGTGCTTTACTTTATTAATTTGGTTTACTTTCTGGTTTTTACAAAATGTCATTAAAATTCAGGCAAGATAAGAAAACAAAGTAATTACCGAAGGTTAACTAATATACTATATTTACTTCATGACTAGCAATATTAATATTTAATTAATATTAAAAAATGAGCCTATTAATAAATGTATTTTGATTTGATTTAAATGAAGCTGTAATTAAGTGCTATATAATATATTTATTTACATATTTATTTACAAGTTTTAAATAATTAAATAAATGATTAAATAAGGATTATTTTTTATTTTTACTTTCATATCTTTCAAAGTTTAATAGCTGCAGTTTAATAAAGAAAGATGATATTTCTATTTAATTATATGTGACCCTAGACCAAAAAAAAAAAAAAACAGTCTTAAGTAGCATGGGTGTTGTTATGGTATGACGTGCTCGTGCTGGACGGACGAGACGAGAAACAATAAACACTATATTTAATATATTCTTCAAGAAACAGACAGGAACATCCACACACGTAACGAATAACATCAAATAAAGGCCGACAGTGTAAAGAACTCAAAGACAGACTTATAAAGAAAAACTAATCATGAAACAGGTGACGGGGATCAGGACAAACGAGGGCAAAACCAAAGCAGACAGATCGACGGGGGGAGACAAAGGGAGAAACCAAGTAGACAAACAGACAGAACTGTGACAGGTATATTTGTAGCAATAACCAAAAATGCATTGTATTGTTCTTTTATTCCAAAAATCTTTAGGATAGTAAAGATCATGTTCTATGAAAATATAGTGTACATTTCTTTTGAAATTAAACTAAATTTTTGATTAAAAATATTCATTGCTAAGAACTTCATTTAGACAACTTTAAAGGTCGATTTTCTCAATATTTTGATGTTTTTGCATCCACAGATTCCAGATTTTCAAATATAGTAGTCAACATTTGAAGTGGATCAAAACCTTTCATCAAAGTTGTCCTAAAACCAAAACAATAGCCATTCTTGGCTTAGGACAACTTTGATGAACTTTTTTGATCCACTTCAAATGTTGACTACTGTAGATGTATCACGGCCAAATATTGTCCTATCCTAACAAACCACAAATAAATAAAAAGCTTATTTATTCATGAATAAAATATTCATGACATTAAATATTCAATATATGTGACCCTGCACCACAAAACCAGTCATAAGGTTAAATTTTACAAAACTGAGATGTATCATATGAAAGCTCAATAAACAAGCTTTCTATTGATGTATGGTTTGTTAGGATAGGACAGTATTTGGCCGAGATACATCTATTTGAAAATCTGGAATCTGAGGGTGCAAAAAAATCAAAATACTGAGAAAATCACCTTTAAAGTTCTCCAAATTAAGTACTTAACAATGCATATTACTAATCAAAAATTACATTTTGATATGTTTACAGTAGGAATTTTACAAAACATCTTCATGGAACATGATCTTTACTTAATTTCCTAATGATTTTTGGCATAAAAGAAAAATCAATCATTTTGACCCATACTATGTATTTTTGGCTATTGCTACAAATATACCCCAGCGACTTAAGACTGGTTTTGTGGTCCAGGGTCACATATTATATATAAATCTACATTTTAAAAAACTGACGCTTATGACTGGTTTTGTTGTCCAGGGTCACATATGTTATATTTGGCATCAAAGACTGACATTTATTTTCCAAAACATAGTTTACAACCTTTACAGAAGTTTTTGACCTTGACCGTACACACATTTTATGACTGGTATATGTATTACCTTGGTGTCTGGCTGATTTTATTGTACAGCACTTGGGGCAACATTTTTTCAGTATGCAATTCTCTCAATTTGAATAGAGAAATATTCTTCTTGAAATGACATTCATCTTAATGCCATTTAAGATATTTTGTGGGATCCCGCCCTTTTCCATTCTGTATGATGTTGTGAAAATATATAATCAGATTAAAAATGTACATTAAAGAACTAAAAATTTGCTAAATATTTACTTACTCCCAGGCCATCCAAGATGTAGATGAGTCTGTTTCTTCATCGGAAAAGATTTGGAGAAATGTAGCATTATATCACCTGCTCACCAGTGGATCTTCTGCAGTGAAGCACTTATAAGAAACAAATCCATCAAGGCATTTTAACTTTAAGCTGTCGCTTTGGTGTTGTCCTCTGAGACCAAATCCTACCAACATATTTGTTTAGAACTGTTTAGGATTGTTTTCACTTATAAACATATTTCTCTCTTGATTACGAAAAGATGACTTCTTCACTGGAGAAATATTATGGATAGACGACTAGTTGAGTTATAACGTCTTCATGATGCATTTGTTTATTACAGACCCAGCAAGCACTGGACGTCAGTATAACATCAGGGGCCTCATTTATAAAGACTTGCGTAGAAACCATCCTTGATTTTATCTAAGAACTTTTCTGATTTGATCGTAAGAGCGATTCAGAGAAACGAACGTACACACGAAATCCATGCGTGCGCCAGTCATTCGGTTATAAATCACAAATGATCGTGGAATTGTGTGCAGCTGAATGTTCCACCGTCGAAACGCCCCTGCTTAATTAATTAACATATAAAATGAGCTCATTCCTAAAGCAAAAACTCTGTGACAATGGCAAGCAAAAAGAAGCGCAAGAAATCAAATTATAGTGAGGCTGAACTATCTGCAATACCAGGCATTACCACAAGGAAACGGTTGTACGCCAAGCTGGAATCTGACGTGGAGATAAGTACTTTTCCACGTCAAAGACGGTTTTTATAAATCTGTACTTTGACGTGGATTTGATCGTACAAACACTCTAAGATCAAATCAGTGCGTAAGAAAGTTTTATAAATGAGGCCCCAGATATACGATAGACCCCAATGTCGGAAAGACAAATTGACATCAGAACCCAACATTAGATTCATGTTAATCTGAGACGTCAGACTGACGTGGCATTTTGGTTGAAATTGAAAATCGAATTGACATCAGAACCCAACATCAGATTGATGTTGATCTGAGATGTTGGACAGACGTTGCATTTTGGTTGAAAATAAAAAACGAATTGATGCCAGATCCCAACGTCAGATTGACATCAATCTGATACGTCGGACAGACGTTGCATTTTGGTTGAATATTGAAAATCGAATTGACGCCAGAACCTAAAATCAGATTGACGTCAACCTCTGATGTTGGACAGACATTGTAGTTTGGTTGAAGATGAAAATCAGGTTGTCTTCAGAACCCAACGTCAGACTGACATCAACCTCTGATGTTGGACAGGCGTTGCATTTTGGTTGAAAATGAAAATTGAATTGACATCAGAATGTTACCATTATGACGTTTAGGAGACGTTGGGTTTTGGTCACCATACCTCATGACTAAATATCAGTGTTTGACATCAGTATTATGTTGGATTGATGTTGTAATTTGGATACTTTGCAACACAACCTAAAAACAACTAAATATCAGCATCAGCTGACGTCAATATTGGACATCAAATTAACGTTTGTCATTAGATCTTGACTTGTCATTTGACGTCACAACCAAAATTAACCAAATATCAACGTCGTATGATATGTACCTGCTGGGTTTGCTTCACAAGATGTTAATTGATGGACTGGAGTCATTCGGATTATTTATGGATAATTGTGATGTTATCGGCTGTTTGAGCACTCATTCTGATGGCAGCCATTCACTGCAGAGGATCCATTGGTGAGCAAGTGATGTAATGCTACATTTCCTCTAAATCTGTTCCGATGAAGAAACAAACTCCTCTTGGATGCCTGAGGGTAAGTACATTTTTAGAAAATTTTCATTTTGGGGTCAGCTATTACATTAATCAAATAGTTTGACATTGCTGGAACATGTACATTCAAGCAGTCATGGATTTACAGATCTTTATCACCTTGAAAATATCCACAATTAGTGTCTGGATTTGCCAAACTTTGCATGATGCCTGTGAATATTTTAGATAAAGACTGACATTGAAAATGATCTGACATATGTTCTGAAGCAATAGCAAATAAACAAGATATTTACAAACAAACATGTAAGCCTATTTTTGTTTCTAAAGATACAATGTAGTTACAATGCATCCGACTTATATGTTTTATATTTTGGTTGTTATTATTTTCAATGAGAAACCACTTTGTTGGCTGGTAGCATTGGTTATTTAAAGTGTCATGAAACTCCCTAGTTTGAGTCTGCATTTTTCTTACCAATTTTAGAAATGTTTGATCTACCAAAAAAAGGGTGTTTTCCAGAATCTTTGATGATTTGATGCTGTTTAGGGGGTTCTTGTGAAGTGTCAAATCATTCTTTGACGTTTTTAACCACAGTTGTTTCCAGTGGTTGTTACTGATTGCTGATGCTATTTTTTGAGCATTTGTCTGTTTAAATTGAACTGTGTGTGTTAATATACAGTATAGCTGTATTGACTTCATTAGTTTATAACAAAACTAATCAATTGCATATTTGAGGTTAATTTTTCATTTGCATATACTGTTTTTTTAAACGAAAAATTCAAAAGGATGCAGGAAACAGGAAAACCACAACTTTCAGATCGCACTGCACCAGTGTGTACTTGTTTAGTTTACATGACAAACCTAAATGGAAAAAATGTGTGGGTTGAGGTTTTGGTTACAGAAATGTATGAACATCTTATTAGGCTTCAGAGCAATACACATCACAAGCAAAAACATTATCACAAAAACACTCAAAAAACATGCACACATAGCAAATTTAGGCATAAGTCAAAATAAACATTTAGAATTTCACTGAAGAAAGAGGTATTAATGAAGTTGACAGAACTTTAGAAGTGATTTGTATAACAGGATGTGACATTAGGTTTCCTGTTATGGCCTTCTTAAATGTTACCTCTGAAAATCAAAGGGCTTTTACAAAGACAGTTAAATCTCAACATGTGGCTAGTTACAGCATTTCAATTCAGCTTAGGTTTAACATGAACTGATTGGCACAAATAACCCTGATATGCTGACAACAATAAAACATTTGGTACATTTTAAAAATCACTTTATATTAGAATGAAAATGTATTTTTTGACATTTCTTTGTATTTTACTTTCAGAGCTTTACTAAATCAAACGTTGACAATAATGTATTCTAATTAAAATACTAATGAATTGAACAAAACACCTAATCTAAGTAAAAGAAGAAGAAAAAATCCCCAACCTCTTAAGCCCTTTGTCAGACATCCCTCCCACCACAGTCAGATGACATTTACATTTAAGACCCTTTGCTTTTCTTTTCTTATAAGTCACTGAGATGGAGCGAGCAATAGTTATTGTCATCACACTTGTAGGTAAGTCCATTTTGTCTTTATTGTTGCATTCTTTTGATTTGATTGACAGTCATTATTTCACATATTTGAACTTGTATTTGCTTTTGCAGGTGTTTTGTTCTGTGAACAGCAGAGAGTGTTTGGGACAGAAGTGGACATGAGAGTTAAAGCAGGAGACAGCATCACTCTCTACTGTGACTGTAACATTCCATTTGGATCACACATTGTTTGGTGGAGAAACTGCTCACATAAGCATCAACCATCTCTGTTAATAGAGGCTAATGATCTGTTCATGGGAATATTTCCACGTTTCAGTTTTGTATCCAACAGCTCCAGTAATTCCTATGATCTACATATTACAAACGTCAGTGTCTTTGATGAGGGACTGTATTACTGTGCAATAAATAAAAGAGAAGTACGTGATGTAAACAGCATCAGAAGCTCGGGGTACCAGTATGGAAATAGAAGTACTCGACTATCTGTCTTGGGTAAGAAATTATTTCTACGAATATGTTACTTCATTGAGTTAAATTTTAAGAAACTGTGGCAATATTTGACAAACCCCTGTCAAATTGTTATGCTAATAATATACTTTTTAAAAAGTGAAAATAAAAATAAAAAACATTAGTCTTTAGTGTCACATGATATATGGTACATAGAAAGAACCCAAGGATCAGCATTTATCTGAATAAAAAAGGTTTTTGTAACATTATACACTATAGCATTCAAATAAGCTCAAATAGTCAGTATATATATTTTTTTATTATAGAAATGAATGAATTTTATTCAGCAAAGATGCTTTAAAGTGATCAAAAGTTATGATAAAGACATGCATAATGTTATCTATTTCAGATAATTGCTATTCTTCCAAACTTTCTATTCATCAAAGAAACCCGTGAAAGAATATGCTCCACCTTTTTAAACATAATACATGTTTGTTGGGCAGCAAATCAGCTTATTGGAATGATTTCTGAGGGATTATGTGACTGAAGTAATGATGCTAAAAATTCAGCTTTGAATACATTACATTAAAAAAACAGTTATTTTAAATAGTAAAAAATATGCAGGCTTATTAAGTACAAGAGACTTCTTTAAAAACATTAAAAATCTTAATGTTAAAAAAACTGGTAGTGTATACACAGGTATGTGCCAAAAAATTTGAATATCGAGGTAAAGTCCATTTATTTCAATAATTTGTTTCAAATAGTGGATCTTATGTTTTATTATTTCACTACACACAAAGTGAAATATTTCAAGCCTTTATTTGTTTAAATTTTGATGATTATGGATTGAAGACAAATAAAAACCAAATCCAGTATTTCACAAAATTAGAATATTTCATGTGACCAATAAAAAAAAGGATCTTAAACACATGTTGGCCTTCTGAAAAGTGTGTTAATGTACTGTATTATGTCCTCAGTTGGGCCTCCTTTTGCACTAATTCCAGCATCAAGGCGGTGTGGCATGGAGGCGATCAGCCTTTGACAAGTTGAGGTGTTATGGTAGCCCAAGTTGGTGGCCCAAGTTGCCTCATCTTTCTCTTGACAATACCCCATAGATTTTCAATGGGGTTTTAGTCAGGCTAGTTTGCCGGCCAATCAAGTACAGTTATTCCATGGCTATTAAACCAGGTACTGGTAGTTTTGGCTTTATGGGCAGGTGCCAAATCCTGCAGGAAAATAAAATCACCATCTCCAAAAAGCTTGTTGGCAGCAGGAAGCATGAAGTGCTCTAAAATTTCCTGGTAGACGCCTACGTTGACTGTGGACTTGATAAAAGAGAATGAACCCACACCAGCAGATGACATGGCTCCCCAAACCATCACTGACTGAAAACTTCACACTGAACTTTAAACAGCTTGACTTTTGTGCCTCTCCGGTCTTCCTCCAGAATTGCAAATTTGATTTCCAAATGAAATGCAACATTTGCTTTCATCTGAAAACAGGATTTGGGACCACTGGGCAACAGACCAGTACTTTTTCTCCTTAGCCCAGCACAGTTGCTTCTGATGTTGTTTTTGGTTCAGGAGTGGCTTGACGCATGGAATTCTCCAGCTGTAGCCCATGTCATGCAGACTTCTGTATGTGACGGTTCTTGATGCACTGACACCAGCCTCAGTCCACTCCTTATGAAGCTCCCCCAGATTTATGAACCGCCCTTGCTTGACAATCTTCTCAAGGTTACGGTCATCCCTGTCACTTGTGCACCTTTTCCAGCCACATTTTTCCCTTTCTCTTAACACTCTGTTAATATACTTCGATACTGCGCTCTGTGAGCATCCAGCTTCTATTGCAATTGCCTTTTTGAGACTTTTCCTCCTGTCAATGATGGTCTTCTGCACAACCGTCAAGTCAGCAGTATTCCCCATGATTCTGATGCCTACTAAGCCAGACTGAGACAATTTAAAGACTGAGGAAGTCTTTGCAGGTGTTTTGCGTTAATTAGCTGACTAGATTGGGACACAGGGAGCCTACAGTGTTGAACTTTGTCATGATATTCTAATTTTGTGAAATACTGGATTTGTTTTTTTTTCATCTTTAATCCATAATCATTAAAATTTATAACAAAGGCTTGAAATATTTCACTTTGTGTGTAGTGAACAAATACTATATCATACAAGTTTCACTTTTTGAAACCAATTATTGAAATTAATGGACTTTCCCTTGAGATGTACATTTTTTGGCACACCTGTATATGCAAAATTTCAAATCAAGTGGCTTTATTATTTCTTCATCTCTGTAGATAGATAGATAGATAGATAGATAGAAATGGTCGCTTTGTCGCATGCAGTGTAGTCAGCCTTTAATGTTACCAGTCTAGCCCCGGTGTATTATCAATACAAAATGTGCAGTAACTTTCACTTACGTTTCTTTAGAGACAGTGTCTCCACATGTAGAGAGGTTCAACAGCACCTTCACTCCTCCTGTATCAGACCTCTGCTGGAAGCTGCTGTTCAGTGTGTGTCCAGTGTGTGTTCTCCTCTTCTCCATCTGTGCGTTCTGCCTCTGTCAGAGGAAAACTACAGGTGATCATTCACTCCTCAACTTAATTACTTCACCAGAGACAGAGTCATGGCGTGCCAGACACTAGATGATTATTCTGATATTGCAATATTTGATTTACATTTTGAATAGTTATTTTAATTTCAATTTCCAGTTTCTGCAGCAACACAGACTGAGAACAGACATTATGAGGTACTGCATTACATATGTACATCCTGACAACGCAGTAGGCCTAGCCTATGTTAATTTGTTGATATTAAGTAGCCTACATAAAAAGTTTTATTTTCCCACAGAGTGAAGATGAAGTGTGCTACGCATCACTGAACACACTTTCCATGCTGAAGAAAAAGACCGTCCCGAATTCAGACTTTTGTACTTACACTGAGGTCAAAATAAAAAGAACATAGGCTAAAGAAGATGATTCTGGAACTCTTGGTAACCCTCGGTCATTCGAAACTGCTGGTAGACGCAGAGCATATTTCAGACTGTTCATAATAAACCCGGAGTTGATAAATCCTGTGTATTCAGAAACTCATGTTTCATATGGCAAGCCATTTTAGCCTAAAATATATTAAGCATTACTCGTTGTAAAAGCATTTTTACAAGTAACAATTCAATTAGAGAGCTCTATAACCCAATTCCTACTAGTAACAATGGCAATTAGAAAGCTCTTTAAATAAATTTTTACTAGTTACAATTACAGTGCTCTCTAATTCAATTCCTACTAGAAACAATTTCAATTAGAGAACTCTACAAATGAATTTTTACTAGTCATATGTCTCCATTGACTTCATCAATTTTTAATTACAGAGCTCTACAATTTAATTAATAATAATAATAATAATAATTTTATTTGTATAGCACTTTTCATACATAAATGCAACTCAAAGTACTTCACAGGCATTAAACATTAATCATTTTATGATTTATACTGTATATTATTATTATTTTTTTTTTTTTTTATAAACAACTGTCAATGTAATCTATAGAGTTTGCCGATTTATTTTGGAAATAATGTGATTATAAACTAGGTCGGTGTTTGTTTCTGTTTGTTTTGTTTGGTTGCTGGGTTGTTTTTGTGTATTTGTTTTATACTTTATTAGTGTGATCATTGGTGATCATTGGAAAATTATGTGAATGTATTGTAGCAGCATGTTGTATAGACTCCAGGAAGACTAGCTGTTTTTAACAGCTAATGGAGATCTAAATAAACGAGAACGAGGCATGAAACAAACATAAAAACATCAATGTAGAATAATTAAAACTTTAAACTTAACAAATATAAGCAAATTAAAAATATATATAAAATAAACAATTACATAAAGTAAGAAAAGAGTATAACCAATCTAAGTATTAAAAATAAAATAAAAATAAAAGAAGTACCGCCAGATCGCTTCAGATTTACTGTGTAATATGTTAAAAGTCCAGCACTAGAGGAACGTAGCATTCGGTTAGGAATGTATCTTGATAAACAGTCAGAAATATAAGTTATTATTACTAGTTATTACTAGTAACAGTTCCAATTAGAGAGCTCTCTAAATCAATTTTTACTAGTAGAAATTCCAATCAGAGAGCTTTCTAATTCAGTTTTTACTAGTAGCAATTCCATTTAGAGAGCTCTCTAATTCAATTGTTACTAGTAGGAACTGAATTAGAGATCTCTTTAATTCAATTACAGAGCTCTGCAATTAAACATATCTTTAATGTGGTTCTTTACAAGTAAAAAATGAATTGTAGTGCTCTGTAATTGCATTTTTACTAGTAATAATTGAATTAGAGAGCGCTCTAATTATAATTGTTACTAGTAAGAATTCAATAAGAGAGCGCTCCAATTGGCATTGTTACTAGTAAAAAATTAATTATAGAGCTCTCTAATTGAATTGTTACTAGTAAAAATGCAATTACGATGAGTAACGCTTAGTATATTTTAGGCTAAAACGGCTTGCCGTAGTTTTACACAGTATATCCCTCTGTTGCGGTCTTTTTTTGCATATTTGTGGTGTTGGGGACATTGATGGGAAAAGCTTTTCCTGAATGGACTTTTCAGACTATAAAGGTAAGAATGAAACGTCTCTTTTTTTTAACCTCTTCATTGACCTGGTTTTAAACTTTTAAAATGCCTACACCCGGGGTTAAGCGCAAGGCGAAAAGCCCTAATTCTGAAAGATGCAATACATTTTACATACATTTTTTATCTTTAACTGTTACATCACCTAAATATGTATAACAGTCTTGACTGTGAAAATGTAGCCATTGTGTACTCTCCTAACAGCATATGATGGTTAGGTAGGTTTTGATGCTGGGATGCTGGTTTAAGCTGGTCCTTAGCTGTTTTTTAACAGGGTATTCACATTAGTGTTAAGATCACTGTTATGTAAAGATCACTGTTATGTAAAATAATCGTCAGAACGTTCCTGTTTTTTTTTTTTTTTTTTTTTTTATGAAACTGCAATCATGATTATTTTTATAATTAAAAAGTGTATACTTATGGACTGCAAATTGTTATTTTGAATATTTTCTTGTTTTTACAGTGGAGCACCATTATAATACAAATCGACACATCTCTGCCCACACATATACAGGGCTGTAATAGAAAAAACACATAAAACAAAGTGATTTAATATATAGAAGTAGATCTAAAACTATATATTTATAAAGTTTTATTTTTATATGTTTGAGTGTGATGTTTTTCGAGTTCAGTTGAAAGGCCACTGTTTAGACATCTCTGCATGTTGACATTCTCAGTTTTGACTAATTACAGCAGAACGGTCTTTCATTCTCAGTTAGGAAGGAAACCAGAAAGTTTTCCATATGAGCATGTAACAGATTGGGGGTCACACAAATGTGTCATTTAACAAATGTGAAATCTAGTCTGCCAAAAATAAAAACAACCAGTTAAATGTGCCTGTATGCTACTTATTAAATGAGAATGATTATGCAATGCTGAGAACTGGAGTAATGGCTGCTTGAAAGTCAGTTTTTTCATTAGAGGAATAAAATATATTTGAAAATACAGTTGAGGTCAAAAGTTTACATACACCTTGCAGAATCTGCAAAATGTGAATTATGTTACTAAAATAAGAAAATGCAAGTTATTTTCCATAAGATATTTCACAAAAAAGACATTTACATGTAGTCCACAAGAGAAAATAATAGTTGAATTTATAAAAATTACCCTGTTCAAAAGTTTACATAGACTTGATTCTTAATACTGTGTTACCTGAATGAGCTGTTTTTTATTTATTTATTTATGGATAGTTGTTTATAGTCTCTTGTTTGTCTGCCCGCTGTACCTTCACGTCTGTTCCCGTTCTTATGCTGTTCTGGGAAACATGTATGTATCTTCTGTAGCTTCTGAAGGGCAGTACTAAATGAAAAAAAAAAAAAAAATGATATTTAGGCAAAATAAGCCCTTCAGTTGTCCCCAGTGTGAAAAGGTGGTTCTAAAAATCATACAGTCATTGTTGGAAAGGGTTCAAATACAGAAAAATGCTGAAAAACCAAAGAATTTGTGGGACATAAATTTTTTTTTTTTGAAGAGCAACAGGCAGTTTAACTGTTCAGGACAAACAAGGGACTCATGAAAAACCATCACTAAACAAAAAACAGCTGTGGATCATTCAGGTAGCAACACAGTATTAAGAATAAAGCGTATATGTAAATTTTTGAACAGGGTCATTTTGATAAATTCAACTATTATATTCTATGATGGACTATATGTAAACGTCTTTTATGTGAAATATCTTATTTAGGTCAGTACTAAATAAAATAATATGCATTTTGTATGATCTCTCTTATTTTTGTAAAATAATGAACATTTTGCAGATTCTGCAAGGTGTATGTGAACTTTTGACCTAAACTGTATATTAATAAAAACTATGTTCAATTGTAAAATCGAATTTAATCAAATAAATGCAGCCTCAGTGAGTATAAGAAACTTCTTTCATAAACATCAAAAACACTTGATGAAGCCCAAACTTTTGTGAAAGTAGATGATATTTGAAATACCCATATTTATTTCTATTTTAGAACAAAACCTTTATTTGAAAATCCAAACAAGTGTCTGGAAATAAAGTAGAAGAAAAACATCTGTTCAAATTCAATACCATCATGAATCAAAAAACTTGGTTTCATGCCACTCATTAAAACAGTCACGCTTGGGTAGAAAGCACAATGGGACGTCACAAGTCACACACATGACTGGAGTTTTCAGTCGGCAGAGCTTGCATTTGCGCCTACCAACAGTACTGTCCGGCACTAAGTGCTTGGGCCTGTGGGATCCATCAGGAAGTGATGATTTGGGAGGTGTGGGAGGAGCATAGGAGATAGGAGTGGAAAGAGAAGGCGAGACTGGAACCGCAGGATGAGCCAAGAAATCTGGTGGAGATTCAGAACTGTTCTCAGCATCCATTTCTGTAAGCTGTAAAACAAGCGTCTCGAGGAATGTTTTCCGTGTCAGAGGTTTTTGTTTGTTTCTCTCAGCCACTTGTTCATGCAAAATGAACGCATTCTCTACAGCGATGTCCAAAAGATGATAAAAAACACACTGATACCACTTCTTTGGTTTATGTAGAAGTCTGTAATGTCCAGTGATGAAATTGGATGGTTCCATTGTCCTGACGTTCCTAGGTAAAAAGAAAAAGCCAATAATTTAAACCTAAAAGGAAACTTCAAACTTAAAGGAACCATATGTAGGATTGTGGCCAAAACTGGTACTGCAATCACTTTCAAAATACTGTAGAACGGTGTATCCCCTCCCCCTCCCCCCTGACTCCAGGTTGCCAGCTAAGCTGCAGGATCCAGCAGGAACGTAGGCTGCTACAAGGAGCTTCCAATGGCAAGTGACGAGTCCTAGCAGTATTTTTTTTTTCTTCTGTTAATTATGTTTATGCTTCACGAGAGATGTTTTGCAAAGTAATTATGTATCGCAAACATTTACTAATGGCGATTAGCCAAATATTTCGTAAAGATGTACTGTAATACCACATTTCAGTCGGAACATAGATTGTTTTCATACCCTGCTAGTGGTGCGATATAAAGCTTTTTATGAACGCATTTAGCACGGCCGACCGTGGAAAATCCACTGTGTACGGAAGCAAAGTTAGCCAAACATAGATGAATCTTACCTGTCCAGGAGAAAATTAGCAACGTTGGCATCTGTCTTCAAATTCTTCTCCGTTTTCAGCCGTCTCCATCTTTCAAGGGCATCTCCTATGTTTTATCTCTCCATGTTTTATTTCAGACTTTGTCACAACGTATTTCGGATTCATAACGAGGCTTTTAGGTTTTGTAACGATATACAGGTTTTATCTGACACGTTCTGCAGCTGTAACTAGAGCTGAGCTGGCAACCCCGATCACGAAACTCTACTGACTTCATGATTATTAGATAGCTGGAGGGTGGAGCCTCAGACCAAAACACAAAATGACAATAATAACATCAGTTGTGGGCTGCAACTTTCACTTTTAAATGACAATATCCTGGCCGGACCACTGTCAGTGATATAAGTATTTGAAATTAACATGATTTCTTAATGTCTAGTGATCCATTTTATGATTAACTGAAATACATTTCTTACATACAGTTCCTTTAAAGGTAAACACTCCTGTGATAATACACAGGCAAAACAAAATTACCTAAGCGTCCTCTACTTTCAAAGCAGGTTCAGAGTTGATAAAATCAATCAAATTCCTTTAGATCAGGATATAAATCCTACTCTGGAAGAGGTTTGCTGGACAGCACAAGTTACTACACTCTTAAAAATAAAGGTGCTTCACGATGCCATAGAAGAACCTTTTTGTCTAAATGGTTCCATAAAAAACCTTTAACATCTGAAGAACCTTTCTGTTTCACAAAAGGTTCTTTGTGACAAGGTTCTTCAGATTATAAAAAGGTAAACAAGAAATGGTTCTTTAAAGCACCTTTGACTGAATGGTTCTTTGTAGAACCAAAAATGGTTCTTCTATGGCATCGCTTGAAGAACCTTTTGAACTTTTATTTTTAAGAGTGTATGGTGTATTACGATTTCCATCGAAATTCTACTAACCTGTTGTAGTCCAAGACCACAGCTGGAATGGGAACCTCCATAAGGGTCCAGTGTGAATCATCCTTCACCTTCCTCTGCACAGTATCACCTTCATAGGCTTTATGGAAGGTGGAGCACATCTGCACTTCCTGTGAGTCTTTCCACTCGACAAACAGAAGATCGCTGTCCCTAATCCAACGCATGGTGCCGCGTGGAGCGTTCTTCGACAATTTGTTCACCAAGATTTTTGGGAAGCCTTTCCTGGTTGGCAAAACAGGACCACAAGCATATATATTTTTACCCAGAAGGTCACTGAAGAGAGTGGGACTGGTGTAAAATTTATCCACGAACAGTTTGTACCCAGAGCCCAACATATTTTCATCCACCAGTGCCATAACGGACTCATAGCTAAGGCCCTCGTTCTGCGATGCACATGACTTCCCCTCATAAATAAAGAAGTCCCAAGTATAGCCACAGGTGCAGTCGGTCAGCGCAAAGAGTTTGTACCCTCTATCTGTGGATTTGTTTTCCATGCCTTTGAGTCCAGTTCTAGACTGTGGTGCCACTATTCTTTCATCAATGGTGAGGTTCTGAAAGGGATGAAAATAGGTCTTGCAGGCTTCTCGAATGAGCTGATACGGAGGTAGAATTTTACCTAACTGTTCATAGGCTGCTGTTCCCTTCTTTGAGTGATTTTGCTCATCCTCTTTGGTATTGCTGAAATGAAGGGTATTGCCGATCGTCATAAATTTTTGATAAGACATGACTTGTGCAGGAAAGGATGGACTGAAGTACCGGGACTCCCTCCAGTATTCTGTCAGTAAAGAGCACTTCAAAAGACCTGTGTAAATTACAAGCCCTATGTACGCCTTCAACTCTTTTAGAGAAATGTAGCGCCAGCGCTCACCCACATCTTCGCACTTGGTCCCATAGACATTTGTGTGCCCTACAATAGACTGCATCATTATTTTTGGAAACAACAGCTGAAAAAACTGCAGAGGACTGCTACACGTGTTTCGTAAAACCTTTGGACCAGGTACTTGAACAGGCGTGAACTCTAGCAAAAGAGGTTCAGTGTCTATTTCGTCTGAGCTACGCCACCTTTCTGTTGATACAGCATCATTTTCACTTTCCCTGCCATCTTCTCCAACAGTAGAAGATGTAGAAGACAGACGGGATCTCTTGCTATGCTGTAGGTTGGACTTGGAATTGGAGTCCTCCTCTGGTGTGTTAATGTCAAGTGAAGGCCTATTGCATGGCACAAAAGGAGGAAAAAACAGAATTAATAACATACCATTAAATGTCAGTTCACACCACAACAAAGGGCCAGTCTGATTTTTGCATCCTATTTATCGGTTAAGACCAATGCATATAAATGGCAAATGTTTCGTTCGTGATTTGTGTCATAGTTTTACAAAACATCAGTGGCTCTGGGCATGTGACCAAGAGCATGCATTTTACTGGTTGGTCTGTTTTCTTAGATGGACATAAAGATCAGACCACCTCTGTGTGAGAATAAATTACCAAATTTATGGTATGTACATTGATATTAACAGTCATTCATTAAAATTCTAATGTTTATCACAGAAAATTTTGCCCTGAACCTTCATATTGGTGTAAACAGGCCTTTAAGACTTGTTTATGCTCAAAAGAAGTCTCAAGAAAATAGTACAAAAAGAGTGTTTTCATGACACATCATGTTTTGGGACATAATAATTTGTCGGACCGGGAAAAACATTTGGAGTACTATGGACTGCCAAGGCGAAGAGTGCAAAAAACTGTCTGAGGAACAAAAGGTGTTTGTGGTTGGCCATACTGAACAAGGATTTCCAGGGCAAGAATCTTGACAACATTTGTGTTTGTTCTTATCTTTTCTGGCCAGGTAGGTGAAATATTAGGCTAATATCTTAATTAATACTGTTTGAATGTATCCTTACCACCTATTAACTTTAGTTTGTCAAAATATTGCGACATTTTCTTGCTTACCAAGTCCTTCTCTAAATGATTTAGTAGCTTCCACATGTTTTTTCCGCAGTTTAGACAGCATCAATTAGCAGAACATTGTATTCAGTAGTACATTAACCATGCAATCCATGCTGCTGTTTACATCTGAGTATCGCCAATATGGCCACGCATCTGGGTAACAAATTGTGACGTAAGTGAAGACACTCTTATTTTTTTATTATTATTTAGTTTATATGTCAGCTTGTTAATAGGTAATTTGTGGACACAGTAACACAACGCAGACCTGTAGACCTGTAAAAAAACTTAAATGTGGAAGAAGGCCCTATGTGGTATGCTGCTGCTGGCATTTTATTACTTTTATGAAAGCTATTGTCTATTATTACTTTGAATTTTTTTATTATAAAAGTTGGATTATTTTCTATAGATCTTAAACGATTCCATCAAACCTCCCTCCTAACTACAAGCGCTGTTATAATGAATTGCTGTTGGTTAAGTCTATACAATTACATTTTTGCATAAAACACAATATAAATGTGACCTTCAGGATAATGTGTAGGAAAAACTCACCAATCTAAAACAGGGTCAAGACCATTCATAAACATTTCCTCTGCTGTGCTGTCCACACTGCTGGCCACGCTGTCCTTGTCACAAATATAAAGATATTCATGATGACTGGATGTACTGTCCTCCATGCCATTCTCGGTAGTTTTATTTGGATCCATCCCAGAGTACTCTTAATCTGAGAAAAAAAATTCTTCTGCTGAACAGAAGGCGAGTAAACAGTAAATCAGTGACCATTTTATGCTTTATGGAATACAGACAAACCAAATGCCATTGTAAACTCGATTTCTTAAAACATTTTTACCTAAATTTTGTTATTTTAGCACTCAAATCATGTAGTGAGTCAATGTTTATGCACTCCATGGGTGGCGTTGTTGACTACTGATAATAATTGTTTGTGTTATTAAGCTGACAGCATCGCAAATAACACAATATAAAGTTGTTTCGATGATCAGCTGTAAAACTTTACTCACGTGCTAGGGCTATATGCAGTAACAACCCATTTCTCCGTGCGAAAGTGGTGAGAAATTATATAATTCGTAAAGAGTAGTATTTCCCTTGAATCAGTTCGTTTAAAAGGACCAGGTGTGTGGCAGAAACGTTGGAGATGGCGTCATCGCGTATGGGAACACCTGTATGGCAAGCCGTTTTAGCCTAAAATATACTAAGCATTACTCGTAATTGCAATTTTACTTGTAACAATTCAATTAGAGAGCTCTATAATTCAGTTTTTACTAGTAACAGTTAGAATTAGAGAGCAAATGAATTTTTACTAGTCATATGTCTCCACTGACTTCCATTCATTTTTAATTACAGAGCTCTACAACAGAATTTTTACTAGTAAGAATTTCAGTTAGATAGCTCTACAACTGAATTATTACTAGTAACAATTACAATTAGATAGCTCTCTAAATCAATTTTTACTAGTAAGAATTCCATTTAGAGAGCTCTCTAATTCAGGTTAGGACAATTCTAAGGGCCCAAGCCCTTTAGGGGCCCCCAGATATCTGCTTTGGTGTGGTGGGGGGGCCCAACCTCATATTTTGTCATAGGGCCCAAAATTGCGAGCGGCGCCCCTGCTAGTAAAAATTCATTTGCAGAGCTCTCTAATTGGAATTGTTACTAGTAAGAATTTAATTAGAGGGCTCTCTAATTGGAATTGTTACCAGTAAGAATTGAATTAGAGAGCTCTCTAATTATAATTGTTGCTAGTAAGAATTTAATTAGAGAGCTCTTTAATTGGCATTGTTCTTGGAAAAAATTAATTATAGCTCTCTCTAATTGAATTGTTACTAGTAAAAGTGCAAATACGATGAGTAACGCTTAGTATATTTTAGGCTAAAACGGCTTGCCATACACCTCTGGTGTGACGAAAGTCTGAAGCCCTTGAGAAAAAACTTTTCTCAAGAATTTAGATAGGACGTCTCCATAAAAGAGGTCCAAGACACCATATGGACGTTGTGAGCAACAAGGGCACAGATTCTGTATCATTAATGAGGTGTTTATAGGCACAGTTGAGTCGGTTTTATCCAGGATTCAGTTCATTAAAACAAAGTCAACCACCCAGCCAAATTTGAATGATATTTCCCCCCGATAAATTAATAAAATAAGTGACTAAAACGCTGGGGGCGTGTCCGCTGTCGGCGTTGAAACCACGCCCACTCGCGAGAAAGCTGCTGCCTCTAACTGTCAAATACCGCTACAACCTGAATGGATGGCCTAGCTGTAATCACAAAAACGGTCTAACTCCACAATGGACCCTTTTTACAAGATTGTGATGCACGTTTCAACAGTCATTAGCATCATAAATCCTTTAAAGTTTTTTTATATTTAGACTTTTGAGAAAAAATGTACATGGTACACTTTGTAACACTACTTTGCATTATATCACCTTTTCAAGTTACAAAAATACTAGGTAATCCTAAAGTGAGGATGTTTCTAAGGCAGCGTCTATGGGATGGACTGCAAATTTGACATCATCCTCTTCAGACTGCCGATATCAGTCTCTATTTTTTTCCTTTATTTGAAAGTCGTGATAACACTATAGTGGAGTTTTTTTCTTCTGCTATGTGAGCAAATGGCAATGTAAAAAATATTTTTGGTACTCTCCCATTCAAAGCTTTCAGATTTTACCCAACTATGATGACTTCCACTGCTGAGAAACCCAGAAATGTGAGAAGGGACCATTAAGTACTACATAAGTTCACACAGTCTTTGTAAGGTGTTTCAACAAATTTCTAACATTTATAAAGGTTAAAAAAAGTTCTCTGAATAGCCTATATCCAGATCTTAAATGTAATCTAATTTTCACAAATTAAACAATACTAAAATTTATTGACATATCTTGGCAGAAACATTTAGCATGTTTTGATGAAATTCTATTTATCAAAACTAAGCCTGTTTCATATGCACATTGTCAAATCGTCACCTTAGAATTATAAGGTTCTATCTGCATTCTGAGTACTTTTGAGACACTGAGCTTCACTTTTTTTGCGTTCCATAGACTTCTGTATAAAGAACCATTTTTGTTTTCTAAAAAAAGACCTCTAAATGTACACAGCTTACAAAAGAAACATCAAATAATGTAAATAAGTTGTCATAGAATAAGAATATGTGAATAACACAATTTTTACAAAAATGTCAGATAGAACCTTATAATTCTAAGGTGACGAAATGACAACAACTAAAATTCCAGTATTTATTATTTATTTGTAACATTCAGCATAATAAGCAGGTAATGTATGGGACGTTAAACTTCCTCCTGCGATGAAACTAATTGACAGACTCAGTTAATCACAATATCTGTCATCACAGAAACAGCAAATGACATCAGTCATCAGTAGTAGATCTCTGTATAAAAGTGACCCTGGACCAAAAAACCAGTCATAAGGGTCAACAATTTTAAGAAACTGAGATTTATACATCACTGAATAAGATCTGAAAGCTTTCCATTGATGTATGACGCATTTAAAAATCTGAAAACTGAGGGTGCCAAAAAACACATAAATAAAAATATATCGCCTTTAAAGTTGTCCAAAGTTCTTATCAATGCATATTGATAATCAAAAATTACGTTTTGACATATTTACAGTAGAAAATTTACTAAATATCTTTGTGGAACATCATCTTTCATATCCTAATGATTTTTGGTATTAAAAAAAAAAGATAATTTTGACCCATACAATGTATTGTTGGATATTGCTACAAATATACCCGTGCTACTTATGACTGAGATGCAATTTTAATTAAGAGAATCTTTTTCTGTAAATTAAAAACATTAAATCTGTGGCAGATGAAATGTATGTGGGCAATAATCATGGCATTAACTTAAAATAACCAACAAAATGAGTGTGGAACCACATTGACTAATTTGAACAAATTCTGATTCAAATGCCAGTTAAATGTTATCCACCAATGTAAGTTTTCAAAAATACTACGGGACTCCAAATACACACATACAAACCAACAAACTACATAAAACACAGACTATTAATCATTGAAAACTTATTTATTCCAATGTAACATTTAATTTAAATATTCAGATTTGTTTTTTAATGAATGCACCTTGCATGAACAGCAGAAAAAAAAATAATAATACTTTAACACTGCTACATTTACTGAAGCCTCAAATCAAAAGTCTTCATGCCATCATTGGCTGTGGAGTTTTCTGGCTGCGGAGCCTGCACTTCTGCCTACCAGCGCAATCCACTTTAAGGTGCTTTGGTTTGTGGAATAAAGCAAGAACAGCTGAGGAAGATTCAGAGGAAGAGGAAACCTAGGGAACTGGTGTTCAGTCCTCAGTCCTCACATCTGTAAGCTCTAAAATAAGCTCCTCCAAGAATTCCTTTTTGGTCAAAGGCCTCTTGTACTTTCCCTTGGCTATTAGTTCCTGCATGATGAATGCATTCTCTATGACAATGTCCAGAAAGTGGTAAAATACACACTGATACCATTTTTTTGTTTTATGTAGAGCTCTGTAATGTCCAGTAATGCGATTCGACGAATCTACTACTTCAGTGTTCCTATATGAAAATATAAAAAGCATATTTCAAACTCTCAAAAGAAAAAGTAAATAGATTAGAGGCACAAAGTGAAACAGGGTACACCACTAAATGTATTCTACTAACCTGTTGTAGTCCAAGACCACAGCTGGAATGGGAACCTCCACAAGGGTCCGGTGTGCATCACCCTTCACCTTCCTCTGCACAGTATCACCTTGATAGGCTTTATGGAAGGTGGAGCACATCTGCACTTCCTGTGAGTCTTTCCACTCCACAAACAGAAGACTGTCATTTCTAATCCAACGCATGGTGCCACATGAAGCGTTCTTTGACAATTTGTTCACAGTTGTTTTGGGAAAACCTGTCCTGTTTGCCCAAACAGGGCCACAAGCCCAGATCTTTTTATACATAAGGTCTTTGAAGAGTGTGGGGCTGGTGTAAAACTTGTCCACAAACAGTCTATACCCAGAGCCTAACAGATTTTCATCCACCAATGCCATAACAGACTCGTAGCTAAGGCCCACGTTCTGTGACGCACATGACTTCCCCTCGTAAACAAAGAAGTCCCATGTATAGCCGCAGGTGCAGTCTGTCAGTGCAAAGAGTTTGTACCCCATATCTGGAGATTCGTTTTTCATGCCTCGCTTGAGTCCAGTTCTATCCTGTGATTTGACCATTCTTTCAACAATGGTGATATTCTGAAAAGGATGAAAAATGGACTTGCAGGCCTCTCTAATGACTTGATATAGAGGTTGAATTTTACCTAGTCGTTCATAGGCTGCGGTTCCCCTCCTAGAGCTGTTCTTCTCATCCTCCTTGCAATCACTTAGATGAAGGGCTTTGGAGATTAACAGAAATTTCTGGTAAGACATAATTTTAGCAGGAAAGGACAGACTGAAGTGCTCAGACTCACTCCAATAGTCTGTCAATGAAGAGCACTTGAACATATCCATGTAAATCACCAGTGCAATGTATGACTTTAAGTCTTTTTGAGAAATGTAGTCCCACACCTTGCCATTTTTCTCTTTGCACTTGGTCCCATATCCATTAGTGTGGGATGCAATTGTCTGCCACATTTTTTTGGGAAACAACAGTTGAAAAAACTGCATAGGACTGCTGCACCTATTTGGTAAAATCTGTGGGCCAGGTTTTTGGACAGGTGTGAAGTCTAGATGGGGTGGTTCAACATCTGCATCATCTGAGCTATGCCACTTTTCATTTGAACCATCATTTTCATTCTCGGTGTCATTTCTTCCAGCAGAAGATGTGGAACACAGACGGGCTCTTTTTCTCCTCTGTGGGCTGGCCTCTAAATCGCAGTCCTCCTCTGGTGAATAAATGTCATGTGAAGGTGGCCTATTGTATTGCACATGAAGAAAAAACAGAATTAGCAATTAATACGTAAATGTGCCACAACCTAAATGAACAGGCTGGCAGTAAAACTGTCTTTTTATTTATCAGCATCTTGTTTTTAAGTACTAAATAAAAATTCAGTATAAAATGTAAAAAAAAAAAAAACCCTACCTATCTAGAACAGGGTCAAGACCCTCAATAAACATTTCCTCTGCTGTGCTGTCTACACTGCTGGCCACACTGTCCTGGTCACAATTGTCCAGATCTTCGGTACTCCTGAATGCAATGAGTTTCATGAAGTTTGTACTGTTTATCTTGGGAACCGCAGCAGTATGCAGACGATCAGCTGTTGCAGACGTTAGCTATTACATTTTAGATGGGTAAACAGTGAGTTAGTTAATTTTTGACTAAAGAATTTTCCTAAAACATGAATTATGAATGAAATGCTAACACAGGGATGCAAACTTTAAGCTGGTAAAACGATTAGACACATTGACAATACAGCAGTGGTAACAGTTAAAAGAAAACATTCACCTGACTGTAGCTGTGTCTCATTTAGAAGGCTGCGCCCTCCGGAGGTCGCATTAGAAATTATTTATAAAAAATAAAAATAAAAAAATGCCGGCGCTGGCAGATGTATACACACAAGCAAAGATGTGGTGTTTAGAATTTAAATCAGTAAAAACGGATAAACTTTGTTCTTAATTTATCTTAACAGATGAACTTTGTCCTCCGGAGGGCGCTGCCTTCTAAATGAGACACAGCCTGTATACATGGAGTAGGCAATACTGATATCACACTGCAGTTTGAAAACCAACTTATTGCTTCATCCTCTATCATGACTCCAAGTAATAATAACGACAGACATTATATATTAATCGATACATCTCTAGACAATAGCGGGCCCACAGCTGATTAGCAGAACTGGTTAGCCAAAAACCTACAGCTACACAACAGTGTTTAGACAACACAACACCTAAAACTACATACTTTGCACGTTCGTCAGAACATTAACCCTACTCACAGGTTGTGATTCGGAGGAGCCAGCTGGTCCAAACAAACTGGGCACTGACCCATCTTTCAGAACCAACCGGTTTACGAATCCCGCTTTGAACTCGCCGAGACCGGGGAAGCACTCATCAGAGAAATGACGGGAGCACAGAAGAAGGTTGGGATTTGGAACATGTTGTTTTGGTGTCGTAGTAAAAATAAATTTTAACCACTGATTCTTCACAGCCTCATCCTTCGGAAGCGAGAATAAAACGAATTTTTTTTCACAGCGCAAAACACAGCGTCTTCTCGACATTGTTATCCGCACGTCACCCGTCACGAACAAGCTACAGCACTGTTTGATGGGTTCAAGTTTTCGCTGGAAGTTCACACAGAACGTAGGCGGACATTATGCTAAATTGTGAACTTCCTGTAAATGTGATTCGAATTACGACCTATTGGTTAAATGCATACATTGTTAAAAAAAACAACAACAAAAAAACAGCATCTTCTAGTCATGATAACACCACAAACCAAACTCTTCTTCTTCTTCTTCTTCTGGTGTTTTATGGCGGTTGGCAAACCAGCTTAATGGTGCATTACCGCCACCGACTGGACTGGAGTGTGGATCAGGATGAATGCATTTATTAATATGATGGGTAGAGAAGGGACAGGCCATAGGGAAAACAAAACAAACAAACCAAGAAAAAAAAAAGGTTCATTTATATTAATAATACCAATATACGCTTATGCAGTTAATAGACCCTCGAAGTAGTAATCAAATGACCAAATGCATTATGAATATTCTATATTATTTTACTTAATTCACATTCTTATATAAACTTAATAATATCATCATAGCCTATATCTTATTAGCTGTTTTCCCCAATAAACCAGATAAAGAAAAGTCATGATGATTTGCCTTTTTCATTGACTGAAAGAGATGATATCTCTCATTGTTGTATTTGGTACATTGAAGTAGAATATGTTCAACTGTTTCTTGTTGATTACAGTGTCTACATTCCCCAGTCGGGTGCTTGCCAATTCTATATAATGTACTGTTAAGTCCAGTGTGTCCGATTCTAAGGCGTGTAATCATATTTTCTTCCCTTTGATTCCTACTCCCTATTCTTCCGGCATCAACTGATTTTTGTATATTGTATAAGTGTCTGCCTGTTTCATGGTCATCCCAATACATCTGCCAAACGGATTGTGTATATTTCCTGATGAATAGCCTACTTTCGCTTCGGCTTTACTTAACGGAATACATAGATCTATGTCCTTTATTCTTAGAGATTGTTTAGCCAGAATATCCACCTTCTCATTTCCCTCCACTCCAGCATGAGCAGGAACCCAAATGAATTGTGTAGATATGCCCTTAACTTTCAGATCATACATTTTGCAAAATATATTATAGACAATATCAGAATCAGAATCAGAATCAGAATCAGAATGAGCTTTATTGCCAGGTATGTTTGCACATACTAGGAATTTGTTTTTGTGACAGAGCTCCACAGTGCTACAGAATGACAGTGACAAGACGATACATATTATAAAAAGAACAATATACAAGTATACAAGACAGACAATGTGCAAAAATAGCAAAGACATTTGAATGGAAGTAAGTATGTGCTTTAAATAAATAACGGAAAAATGAATAAAGAATGTATAGTGTTGTATGTTCCACGATCAAGTGTTCATGAGATGGATTGCCTGAGGAAAGAAACTGTTTCGGTGTCTGGTCGTTCTAGTGCTCAGTGCTCTGTAGCGCCGACCGGATGGTAACAGTTCAAAAAGTGAGTGTGCTGGATGTGAGGGGTCCAGAGTAATTTTGGCAGCCCTTTTTCGTACTCTGGATAAGTACAGATCTTGAAGGGTAGGGAGGGTAGTACCAATGATTCGCTCAGCAGTCCGGACTATCCGACGTAGTCTTCTGAGATCAGAATTTGTAGCTGAGCTGAACCAGATGGTAATTGAAGTGCAGAGGACGGATTCAATGATGGCAGAGTAAAACTGTTTCAGCAGTTCCTGTGGCAGGTTGAGCTTCCTCAGCTGGCGGAGGAAGTACAGCCTCTGCTGGGCCTTTTTCACAATGGAGTCTATGTGAATGTCCCACTTCAGGTCCTGAGAGATGGTGTTGCCAAGGAACCTGAATGACTCCACTGTGTTTACAGTGCTGTCCATGATGGTGAGTGGGGGGAGAGCAGGGGGGGTTTTCCTGAAGTCTATGATCATCTCCACAGTCTTGAGCGTGTTGAGCTCCAGGTTGTTATGACTGCACCAGACAGCCAGCTCTTTTACCTCCTGTCTGTAAGCAGACTCGTCACCGTCCTGAATGAGGCCGATAAGTGTGGTGTCGTCTGCAAACTTCAGGAGCTTGACAGAGGGGTCTTTGGAGGTACAGTCATTTGTATACAGGGAGAAGAGCAGTGGGGAGAGGACACAACCCTGAGGGGCGCCAGTGCTGATAGTCCGGGTGCTGGATGAGAATTTTCCCAGCCTCACTAGCTGCTGCCTGTCTGTCAGGAAGCTGTTGATCCACTGACAGACTGATGTGGGCACAGAGAGCTGAGTTAGTTTGGGCAGGAGGAGGTTTGGGATGATAGTGTTGAAGGCTGAACTGAAGTCCACAAACAGGATCCTCGCGTAAGTCCCTGATTTGTCCAGATGCTGCAGTATGAAATGTAGACTCATGTTCACTGCATCATCTACAGACCTGTTTGCACGATAAGCAAACTGCAGGGGGTCCAGTGAGGGTCTGGTGATGTCCTTCAGATAAGCCAGAACCAGTTTCTCAAACGACTTCATGACGACAGATGTTAGCGCCACAGGTCTGTAGTCGTTAAGTCCTGTTATTTTGGGTTTCTTTGGAATGGGGATGATTTCAGAACGTTTGAGAGAGGCGGGGACTTCACACAACTCCAAAGACCTATTGAAGATCTGTGAGAAAATGGGTGCCAGCTGATCTGCACAGGTTTTCAGACAGGCTGGTGTCACACCGTCAGGGCCTGGTGCCTTTCTTCTTTTGTTCTTTTTGAAGACCTTGCGTACCTCATCTTCACTGATTTGAATGGGAGTTGCAGGAGTGGGGGAGAGGGGTGATGTTGGAGGTGTAAATGGTGTCTTTTCAAACCGACAATAGAACTCGTTCAGATCGTCTGCCAGTTGCTGATTCTGCAAAGTGCTGGGGGATGATGTCTTGTAATTGGTGATGTGTTTTAGACCTTTCCACACTGATGAAGAGTCACTGGAATGAAATTGGTTCCTTATCTTTTCGGAATAATTTCTCTTTGCCACTTTGATCTCCTTTTCCAGTGTGTATTTGGCCTCTTTATACAAGACTTTGTCCCCTTTCCTGTAAGCATCATCTTTGACATGACGAAGCTGTCTGAGTTTTGCAGTGAACCATGGTTTGTCGTTGTTGTAAGTTAAGCGAGTCCTGGTAGGAATGCATAAATCCTCACAGAAACTGATATATGAAGTAACAGTCTCTGTAAGCTCGTCCAGATCAGTAGCAGCAGCTTCAAAAACACTCCAATCAGTACATTCGAAACAGGCTTGTAAAGCCCGCTCTGTTTCGTTGGTCCATCTCTTTACAGACTTTGCTACAGGTTTAGCAGATTTAAGTTTTTGCCTGTAGGTTGGTATAAGATGAACCAGGCAGTGATCAGAAAGTCCCAAAGCTGCCCGTGAGACAGAGTGATATGCATTCCTTATTGTGGTGTAACAGTGGTCCAATATATTTCTATCTCTGGTCGGACATGTGATGTGCTGTCTGTATTTTGGAAGTTCACGGGAGAGATTTGCTCTATTAAAATCCCCAAGAATGATTAAAACAGAGTCCGGGTGTTGTTGTTCTGTCTCTGTGATGTGATCAGCGAGTTTCTGTAACGCCAGGCTCACGTGCGCTTGCGGTGGAATGTACACACTCACGAGAATGAACGAGCAAAACTCTCGCGGCGAATAGAACGGCTTACAGTTTATGAAAAGCGCTTCAACATCAGAACAGCATATTTTCTTTAACACTGTTACATCTGTACACCACCTCTCATTGATGTAAAAGCACGTCCCGCCGCCGCGCGATTTCCCCGTCGATTCTGCGTCGCGGTCTCCTCTGAACAGCTGATATCCCGGGAGATGAATCGCGCTGTCCGGTATAGCCGCGTTCAGCCAGGTTTCCGTGAAACACAGAGCAGCAGAGTGTGAGAAGTCCTTATTTGTCCGGGAGAGCAGAAGGAGTTCGTCCGTTTTGTTTGGTAGAGACCGGAGATTTGCCAAATGTATGCCTGGCAGTGTCATCCTGAATCCACGCTGACGAAGCTTCACGAGCGCGCCGGCGCGCTTCCCCCGCGTCCTGCGCGTCCTGAAGCCTTTGGTAAGCGCCGCCGCTCCGCCAACTATGATGTTGAGCAAAACGTCCGAATAATCAAAAACCGGTAGGAGATTTTGTGGTATGTTCTGCCTAATGTTTAGCAGTTCATCCCTTGTAAAACTGATCGTGTTTGCAAAACAAAAAACAGGAAAAACGAACAAAAACACTAAAACAACTGGAGAGCTAAGCACAGAGGCTGCCATTCGCGGCGCCATCTTGTTCATATTTTTATACATATTTTATAAAGATTTTATACTTTAAAGTGCTGAAAAACTGTCAGATGCAATGACACTATTATTTATTTCCATTT
The DNA here is from genome assembly GCF_049309525.1 of Garra rufa. Taxonomy (NCBI): domain Eukaryota; kingdom Metazoa; phylum Chordata; class Actinopteri; order Cypriniformes; family Cyprinidae; genus Garra; species Garra rufa. The sequence continues at coordinate 42,276,890 of NC_133366.1, read as the reverse complement.
CTTCTATCCAATTTAGGGCCAATAATATTGCCAGTAACTCTGTAGTGTATACTGAGAGATGGTTGGTAACTCACACATTGGAACATACACTGCTGCACCTGCACATCCTGTTTCAGGATCTTTGGATCCATCTGTAAATACAACCAGTGACTGTGGGAAATGTTCCTCAAAATACTTCTGCACTATATACCATATTGGAATGTTATTAGAGTTGTCTTTTAGTTCCTGCTGTATTCTAAGATCTACTGCTGGCAAAGGAAATAACCAGGGAGGAATGGGAGAAAGTGGGACTGTATTACTATACTGCAATTGATGTAGTCCTACGTTTCTTGCTTTCGCGTCACCTATCCACCCAAAACTTGTGTAATTTGTTTCATTGTGTTCCCAGCACTCTTTTAATATACTTTTGACAGGATGTTTTTCATTTTGTCCTTGGAGACTGACCCAATATGCCATCATTAATTTTATCCTTCTGATTCTTAATGGCATTTCTCCCATTTCCACTTGCAGTGATGATACCGGGGATGATTTAAATGCCCCACTGCATATTCTCAGGGCCTGAGCTTGCAATACATCTAATTCCCTGAGGTTTGATTCTGCTGCTGACACGTAAGATATACGCATAGTCAAGAACAGATCTCATAAGTGCCCAATGTATGCTTTGTAGAGATGTTCTACTTGCTCCCCATTCTTGCCCTGATAGGCACCGAAGCATGTTGATGACCTTTTTACACTTGTCCTTAATTTTAGCAAATGCACCTTCCATGTGATTTTTTCATCAAACCAAACCCCAAGGAACCTAACAACTTTTACTTGCTCCAGTTATTGCCTATATAGATACAAGGAAAGTGGTGAAATTTTGTGTTGCCTAGAGAAACCAATAACCTGTGTTTTTGCAATAGATAATTTAAATCCCCATTTATTAGTCCACTTTTCCACTTCATCAATTGCAGCTTGCATTTTCTTATTGACATTCCGGCCTCTAATCCACAAAGCCCCATCATCAGCATATAAAGATTTTCCTATGTTTTGTTCGACCTGAGAGAATATATCATTAATCATTATATTGAATAATAATGGACTACACACACTACCTTGTGGACTACCATTCTCTGCAGTATATACTCTGGAATATTCTTCACCTACCCTCACTTGTATTTTCCTATTAAATAAAAAGTCCAGAACCCAATTATATGTTCTACCATTAATTCCCAAAGATTTTAATTTTATCAATAATCCTTCCTTCCAGAGCATATCATATGCCTTCTCCACATCAAAGAAGACAGCAATTACTACTTCTTTGTTGGTCTGTGCTTTCCTTATATCTGACTCAAGACATAATACAGAATCCATAGTATTTCGACCCTTACGAAACCCACTCTGACATGGAGATAAAAGATATCTGCTTTCCAGGAAGTACGTAATTCTTTCTGTAATTATCCGTTTCATGATTTTGCATAAATGTGAAGTCAAGGCAACTGGTCTGTAACTAGAAGGATCTGATGGGTCTTTCCCTGGTTTTAAGAATAGGTATTATTATTGCTTGTTTCCAGATTGAAGGCAGTTGTCCAGTGTCCCAAATTTGGTTAAACAAAATTAAGATTATTTCTAATGTGTTCTCTGTCATGTGTGCCAACATTTTATAACATACTCCATCCTTCCCTGGAGTAGTTTGTCGAGCACTAATTATTGCTCTTTTTAACTCAAACATGTTAAGCGGCAGATCTAAGGGGTTTTCTGACACCTCGTCTTTTTGTAAAATATTAGGGAATTCTATTAAGGTTCTATTCCTACTCTGTCTGGCCTCTACTGAAAGATTATCAGAGCTATGGACTCTCAAAAATGTTTGAACTAAAAGTTCTGCCTTTTCCTGATTGCTAACAGCCGTTTTATCTCTATTACTCATCACTGGTAATTCATAATTTTTCCTGATCCCCCCATTCTTCTGATCATGCCCCAAACATCTGATAATTGTACTTCTCTCCCAATACTACAGCAATATTGTCTCCAAAATGTATGTTTTTGTATTTTAATTGTTTTCCTAACTTTAGCTTGAGCCCTTTTATATAGAATCAAAGCCTCCAGAGAATGATGTTTGTTGAGTTTCCTAAATGTTTTATTTCTTGCTTTTATAACTTCTTTGCACTCATTATTCCACCAGGGTACACTCTCAGAATGTCTAACCCCTCTGCTTTTAGGTATTATTTCCTCAGCTGACTGAATAATTTCATTAACTAATTTATTATTAAATACATCTATATCCCTTTGATTCTCCTCTCGAAGAGTCACAAATCTTTTTTCACAAATTTCTTTAAAAGCTTCCCAATTTACATTCTCTAGTTTCCATCTAGGAATTCCATTCTCTTTTTCGAAAAATATTTCTGTACCAACTTTAATCATTATCGGGTAATGGTCACTCCCTACAGTATTATCTTTTAATACATCCCAAGTGCTAATCCCTGCTATTGAACTAGATAAAAACGTTAGGTCAAGTACCGCTTCTGTATTATGTATATTATTATATCGCGTTCCTTCTCCATTATTAATACATAGATATTTATCATCAATAAATCTTCAATAAGTAGGCCGTTTGCATCAGTACCCACACCATATTACGCTATTTTGTTGTGATCCCACAACCTCTTCTAAAATGCTTTGACTCAGTTTTTCACATGGATTATAATAATTTTTTATATCTATACAACCTCTTTCAGTCCATATCTTACTTCTAATTGACTCAAAGTTTAAATTTATTTGTTCTACCTTATATTTCATACCGATATGTATAAATGTTGCTATTCCTCCTCCTCTGCCAAATTCTCATGTCCCGTCTAACTACATTATAACCGTTTATACTAATATCTGCGGTTTCATCCATGTCTCCTGTATACATATTACATTAGGTTTGTCTGCTAAATCATCTATATATTTCTTAAACTCTTGACCATTTGCTATTAGACTTCTTGCATTCCACTGTAGAATGGACAACACCATTATGATGATCCAGCCCATGTCTGAGAGGATTGGGTTTCTTCATTAAGGGTATCTCTGACTGTTTCCAGGGCAGCTCTTTTACATTTAGATACTTCTCTGCTGATTTGACAATTATTTTGATCCTTTCATTTCGGCTTTTCGTCTGTGCAGAACAACTTATTATTTCCGCCATAAACAATACAAAATCATTCTTCTTCACTATCAGAGTCTCTTCTTTCAACTTATCGCATCCTTGACATTTTCCCATTTCTTTTTGAACACTTTCATTTTGTTTTGCCATTTTTACATCCCCTGAAACCTCCTTTGCTGCCTCTGCATAGCTGATTCCCTGAATCACCTTAATTCTTTGTACTTCAGCCTACCTCTTGCTAACTTCACAGCCACGATATGCTGTGCTATGCTGCTCTCCACAGTTACAGCATTTCAGTTTGGCACCCTCTTCACATTTACCATACTCGTGTTCTCCACTACATTTACCACATCTTTGTTTTCCCTTGCACACCGCCGCTACATGTCCAAACCTCTGACATTTAAAGCATCTAAGTGGTGGAGGTATGTATAGCCTCACATTGTAACACATGTATCCAATGTATATCTTTACTGGGAGAACTTCCTCCTCAAAGGTGATCATAATCGAGGTACTATCATTTAAACTTCCGTTCCTGTTTTTTTTTTTAGACGTTTGATTTATGTTACATTTGCATTTGTTATGTTTCGTTTCACATCTTCTACTGATATATTCACCGGGATTCCTGTAACAACTCTTTTTATAAATTTCCTGCTGTTGGCCATAGAACATTCCACTTTCTTTCCATTTATCCTGCTCATTTTGATTGCTTTCTCTTGCTGTTTTGAGTCTCTACAAATAATCAACAATAATCCGTTTCTAAGTATTTTAGCACTCTTTATTTCACCAATTTCTTTATTTAACGCTTTTGTCAACAGTATTGGATTCATACTTTCAAACAAGTCTCCATCATGCATAAGTTTTGCAAACATAGTTTTGCAAACTTGTCCGCCTATCGTTACCTTAGCCAGTCGTTGAAAAAGCCATTTCCATGGGTCTGGGTTTCAGAACAGGTGTGGAAATCTGATCATTTCTAAGAACTGGTTCTGTCGAATTCGAACTTTTCATTTACAGGTTGAATTTAAAATATACCACTTCTACCATTTCTGGCAAATCTGTATATGCGTGCCAGTATCAGCACATAAAACAATTGAGTTTAGGTAATTTAGAACGTAAATACTATAATTAATTATCATGTGTTACTCACAACTAACTCGTGTGTTCATACGTGTGTTGACAAACCAAACACACAATCAAGTTGTAAACAATTTTCAGTATTTTTATGTTGTATGCCATAATTTATAAAATAACTGGTCAAGTTCTATTCTGTTTTGGCCCTCTGATTGATTAAATTATCAAACTATTTCAAAACAGTCGATAACCAACTCAATATCTGGGTGAATCATTTAAAAAAACACCCATTATAGAACATTTAAAATGGTACCCTACTAGTCAAAAGTTTTTAAATAGTAAGATTTTTTTTTTTTTTTAAAGAATTCTCTTCTGCTCACCAAGCCTGCATTGGTTTGATCCAAAATACAGCAAAGTAATATTGTGAAATATTTTTTCTATTTAAAATAACTGCTTTCTATTTGAATCACTTTTAAAATGTAATTTATTCCTGTGATCAAATCTAAATTTTCAGCATCATTACTCCAGTCCTCAGTGTCGCATGATATTTCAGATAAATGCAGATCCTTGGATCTTTCTATTCATCAAAGAAACCTGAAAAAAAAATTCTACTCAGCTGTTTTCAACATAATAATAATAATAATAATAATAATAATAATAATAATAATAATAATAATAATAATATGTTTTTTTGAGCAGCAAATCAGAATATTAGAATGATTTCTGAAGGATCATGTGACTGGAGTAATGATACAAAAAATTCAGCTTTGAAATCACAGGAATAAATTTCATTTCAATATATATATATATATATATATATATATATAATAAAATAAAAAACTGTTATTTTAAATAGTAAAAATATTTTAAAATTGTCCTGTTTTGCTGTACTTACGATCTAAAGAATGCAGGCTTGGTGAGCAGAAGAGACTTCTTTAAAAAACATCTTACGGTTCAAAAACTTTTGACTGGTGTAGACAGTCAAAATTACGTATGTCGGTGATAAGCCCTTCTAATTTTAAAGAGGTCATTATTTATTTTGAAAACACATTGTTTGTATTTTGTAATAAAATTTACAGAATTTAGAGGATATGATTGGTTGTTATATTAAAAGTAACGAAACGCTTATTGCAATTATTAAGTGGCTGGCATGTTACAAATAATGAATAGATTGAAAATGTTAAATATTATTTCCAGCATTTATACGATCAGTAAAACAGCCTGTGAATATAGTGATGTGATTTACCTCAGAAAGGACAACAATAAAGAGTGTTGGAGCCCACATGTAACAATTTTGGGTGTACAAATGTTTTTGCATATGGGCCCTGCTGACTTGCTGCTACTGACTGGACATGTATTAAGATGAAACATTTGTGAAAATCAGTGCCAGTTAATAAGAAATTACACCATCTTACCTGCACTGATGCCTTCGCAATCTTATATCTATGACAAAGAACAGCTGTGGATTGGGGTCAAGCTGCTCTTGTGAAAATACATGCATTCTAATGAGCACACAAAACCACATGTAGGCATATAGGCTAATGGAAACATTTGTGCTTGGTGACCAGTGATAAAACAGAAGGTTTGAACTGAGAGCCAAGCTCAGATAATAAATTCATATGCAGTCAGAGTCTGTAAAGATTGGGTTTTCTGTTTTGTCATGTTTTTTTTAATAAGACCTGCAACTGTTAATCAAAGAATCTCATGAATTTTACTCTGGCCCAGTGATTCTTAATCTGTTGGTTTGATTTTGTGTCCTAATACCTGATTCAACTCATCATCTAATTAGAGAAGCCCCACAGCCTAAGTTTTGTTTGATAACTATGATTTGTAAGCTCAGTTTATTTTGCTCACCATCAATGCTCTTTTGAAATAAAAGTATGAGTCGTTCTTTACTATGACCAAATTCAAGGAAACTGGTGACTGGTTGACACAGTTCTCATTTTTCATATCTAATAAAACAGCCCTTCGTTTCAAGACTTTAAAAATTTCCAGTGACGTGAACCAATCAGATCAGAGGCAACGTCTGCATTAAGACCCTCACTAGTTTCACTTCACTCACCGAGATGGAGAGGCCAAGACTTGCTCTCATTGTGATTTTGTGTAAGAAAAAATTACTATTTTATATTTTTCAAAGCAAGTCAATGTCAGTACTTTTGAATGGCAGTACATAATGCAATTTTAAATGCATTATACATTTATTTTGCACTTTTACAGGTGTTTTGCTGTTCAGTAAGACTGATGGAGAAGAAGTGGAGATGAAAGTCAGACCAGGAGACAACATCATACTCTACTGTGATCGCACTTTAACTTATGGTTCCCTCATCGTATGGATAAGAAACTGCTCTCATGAAAATCAGCCCTCTCTTGTATTAGGTTTTAAGCAATGGGGCATGGAGAAATTTGAGCGCTTTAGCTTTACTCACAACCCCTACAATAATTCTTACGATCTACATATTACTAACATCAGTGTCTCTGATATGGGACTGTACTACTGTGTGGAAGAACAGAATAAGTTAGATGAAAATGAAAAAGGCATCCTCTACTCATCCAGGGTGTACTATTATGGAAATCGAACAATCCGTCTCTCTCTAGCAGGTAAGAAAACATTTCTGCTAACTGTTGCTTTGTTATTATTATTATTATTACTGAAGCTACAGTCAACCCAACACATTGTTTCAAAGTAGTTTAACACAAAATCATGATGTTAATGTTTATTAGAATCTACCTCTGCACCTCCTGACTGTGTGCTCTGCTGGACGCTGCTGTTCAGTGTGTGTCCGGTGTGTGTTCTTCTCTCCTCACTCCTGTCCTCTATCTGTGTGTTCTGCTACTGTCGGGCTCAAACTACAGGTATCTCATTCGCTGTTCGTTACCTTGACACCTTTATTATGATTTTTCAATATAAAACCTAAATAATCTGGTTAAAGCTGCAAACAAATCATTAATATGTAAAAGACATAAAAGGATTGTTATTGTGCTATTGTGTAGCTACCATAATGTGCGCTATTTTTACATGTTTAGATGCTACACTCTTAAAAATAAAGGTGCTTTAAAAGGTTCTTCACAGTGATGCCATAGAATAACCATTTTTGGTTCCACAAAGAACCATTCAGTCAAAGGTTCTTTAAAGAACCATCTCTTTCTTACCTTTTTATAATCTGAAGAACCTTTTTTCGCCACAAAGAACCTTTTGTGAAACAGAAAGGTTCATCAGATGTTAAAAGTACTTCATGGAACCATTTAGACAAAAACGGTTCTTCTATGGCATCGTGAAGCACCTTTATTTTTAAGAGTGTACTGTAATTTGTATGTATTTAAAAGCACATTGTTCAGACCTGCATTGTTTTTTTACTGTACTGGCATATTTTCATAATATCTTTAGGTTCTGCAGAGATACTCACAGCAGATGTTATTAAGGTATTTAAATTATTATTTGTTTTCATAACATTTTGTAAGCTTTGCCATGTCAAAGGCAATACTTTAGTTTGGATCATGTGCATCTCCTATTCATTTAAGGGGGATCCAATAGAGAAACATCAGTGTGAGATGAGTAAGACTGGACAGATCTGCCTCCACAGTGAAGTCTCTTATAGACTACTGACATCTGCACATCCTTATGCCAAGATGTGATTCTACCTGTTATATAACTACTGCAAACAAACAAACAAAATGAAGAATTGTAGATCAACAGGATGTTAAAAAGGTTTCCTGTGTGTTTGTGTGCCACTCGCTCTCACATTCTTTTTCTCTCTTCTTGTGGTCAGCTATAAGTACCAACCACAAATCAAATGCCATTAGTGTATTTGTCTGTCAGATATGTGTTACTGTTTAATACAGAATAACCACAAATATTTTCAGTAGACTAGAATTTGATTGATTCCATGTGCATAAATCTAAGGTCTAGGAAAAAGATGCTGTCATGAAAATGTTTATTTTATAATTGATTATTTGATTATTTGCATTGAGGCAGTTTAGATTTATGTGGAACAATAAATGCACGTTTGTGGCGGATTAATTAAAAAAGTCAACATAACATTAAATAATTATAAAGAAAGTGACTAATATTTTTGTATTCAAATTCAAATTTTCAGAACTCAGTATTTTTTCTGTATTAAAAAGTTGTTTAAATGTGCAATGTGCAAAATATGTTTAAACATGAGATAACAGTCATATTAATAGCCTAAAATTTGTTGTATTTTGCCTATGTATTTTGCATATAACAGGTCACCACATGGGGGCAGAAATGTTGAGATTAGCAGTTTGTCCAAATACTCAGGCTTGAGGTTTTTGCCCTTGATCAAATGTCTAAGTACATTATGTGTTTCCTTCTTTTGGCCAAAGTGTTGAAGTGGGTATGAAGACACAAAGTGTGTTTTGATTACACAACTGGACAAACTTACAGCATAGTGTGGTAAAAATACAAGTACAATTTTTACAGGGCTTTATTTACATGTTTTGATTTTTAGTACTTTGTACTTTAATATTAACTTATAAATGTCTGTTCAGTAGTTGCAAACATTTTACAGAATACATGAGAGAAAAGTATTTGTAGGCTTGCCTCCAGATGTTTCTTGCTGCTATAGTCTTTTGTCACTTCTTTTTTGTTGGACGTTATGTCAGTTAGACTCATTTCATGTTTTTTTCTGTTTCATGTACCTGTTTGTACAAGCTGCACCTAACCTCAACCCCTTTTTTCTGACATTAATACAGTAATGATAGAATGCTGAAATTGTAAATGTATATTTTAAGTTAATCTGTGTTAAAGATTGTTTCAAACTCTCATTCTTTTTGTCACAATTCGCACTGGAATCAGCGTAACGAAAAGGCAGAGATCAGGGTCCAAAATGCAGGTGAGGTTATTTTTATTAAATAAACAAAACAAAAGGCCACCACGGCACAACATGGCACGACATGAAACGATAGAACTCCAATAATGCACGTACGAGGTGAGGTGGAAGAGGGGAGACTAAATAGTCCTTGGTGATGGGGAACAGCTGCGTGTGATCAGGGTGTGACAGGTGTGTGCAGAGGTGGGTAGAGTTCCCAAAATCTGTACTCAAGTAAAAGTACAAGAACTTATGGAAATATTTACTCAAGTAAAAGCAACAATCTTAATAGTTACTTTAGTAAGACTAAAAAAGAATAGGATGGAAAAAGTACTCAAGTAGCTAGTAGTTACTTCTGATCTGATTGATATGAAGTGAAAACCCTGAATTTCA
>NC_133366.1:42254267-42266976 GCF_049309525.1 Garra rufa | reverse complement strand
TAATTCTCTGTCACGAGGGGGCGCTTTAGGAGCGCTGAAATATTACGGTTTCCATAGTAACAACTGTATACAAAGCAGCATTAACGCAGTTTTATGAAATGAAAATTCCAACGACAGTAACGGAGGAACGGCATCAAATGTAGCGAAGTAAAAGTAAATTTTTTTCACTATAAATGTACTTGAGTAAGAGAAAAAGTATCTTTAAATATACTCTAAAACAGTGGTTCTCAAAGTGGGGTCCGCGGACCCCTAGGGGTCCGTGGCGCACTTCCTGGGGGTCCGTGGAAAGTTTGCTACAAAATCTAATCAAACCCGGAGAAAGTGCAAGGACCATCGTCATTACTCCCGCGTGTGAAACGTAACGCCGGTTTCACACTGCACGCGTAAGCAGGGCGTGCGCAGCATGTAAGCAGAGCAGAAGCGGCGCGCATCCATTTTCCTTTCACACTGGAAGCGTTTGTCGCGCGCAGCTGAACCGCAGCTTGTGTACTTCCAATATAGACAAGTATTGTTCATTCAGTCACGCATTTCAGGTGTTCTCCAAGAACTGTCTGTCATGTGCTTTGATTTGTGATATGTTGTATGTTGTAGATTTAAGTAGCAAATTAGAAACGCTAAAATATTGAATATATTTTTAGACAAAGATCGTCTTAATGATTACCAGTTAGGTTTATGATAATTGTAGCAACAGTTTTTCAATAACGAAAAGAATATGTAAAATTATGGTATTTTGGTATTTGTTTTACATTTGTTGCCATGACATGGTTAGATTCATATGATATTTTCATATTTTTTATGGTGGTTGTCCAACTTTGAGATAATCATCACGTTTATAATGAAACCATTATATTTAAAAACATGTTAAAACATATCATATAAAAATATAATTTGTTGGTACTACTGTAAATCTATATTAAATAATTATAGGATCTCCTTCAGTACTTTCAGAATCTTCTCTTTTAAAAAAGATTTTATTTCTGTATTTTAAAATGTTTTATAATAACATTTAAATGGCAGTAGTATGTTTATTTATTCTTGTATATATCAAAACAAGCAGAAAATAGTACAAACTTTGCTTACGTGATTGTTTTGAACAAGTAGGCTAATTTATAGACATTATCTTTTTGCCGGTGAGGCTTTTAAACCGTGATTGTGTTACATGTGATACATGATTTTATGGAAAACTTGTTATTTTTCGTGTGAATCAGGTCAGATTTGATCAAGAACGATGCACAAATAGACTCGGCGCCAAAACGATCGCAGCACTGACGCTTCTGCTCTGCTCTGCTCCTGCTACGCGCTGCCGCGCCGTCCCTGCGTGCGGTGTGAATGCTCTAATCTGTTAACATGGGCGCCAAAAAAAATACGCGCTGCTTACGCCTGCTTACGCGTGCAGAAACCGTTTGTCCGCGCTGCCTTCGCCACAATTCTGACCTAAAGGAGGATGCACGCTGCTGGAGTTATATAGAAATACACTGTTTTAATAATTTTAATGTAATTATTTCAATTGTAGCGGCTTGTTTTTTAGGATTAATCTCCATACTAATCTGCCCTCAGACCCAGCTAAAACGATCAGATCAAAACTGTTATTTTTGACTCTTATGTACTTCCACAATAACAACAAAACGTCACAAATTGCCTTTGTAAAAATACAGGGTGCGCTCTGGCAATTTATGTCTCTATGCAGCTTGAAAGGTCTACTTCAATAAAAGAATCGAAAACAAAATTGTGTTTATTTAATTCGTATAACTCCAACAAGAGGTAGTGTACAGTCTTTAGTACAAATTTCGTGGCTTGATTCAGCTAAAGATAAAATTTAATAATGTATAATAAATAATTTATAATTTGTATATAATCATACTAAGTATCAAGGCCGCCCAGGCATGTTAAATTAATATTCAAGCAATAAGCTCAAGTGTTTTACCCACGAACAAAAATACGAAAAATCGAGCTTTTCGCTTTTCCGTTTCTCAAACAAAATGAAATAATAATAATAGGCCACTAAAATTTTTATTATGCTTATTATTATTATTAGGCGTATTATTATTTTATTATAAAATCTTATTTAAGATAATCAAAACTATTAAATCTGAATAATCGACTTTTTGATTGATTTAACAGCAAATCAAAATGCGAGCAGAAATAAATAGAATTCATAATAAAAAATATAATAATAGGCCTAATAATAATAATAATAATAGCTTAATTATTATTATTATTATTATTTCATTTGTTTGAGAAAAGAAAAAACGAAATTAAGCTAGATTTTATTTTATTTTATTTTTTGTATTTTTGTATTTGTATTTATTCTGGATGATGCGATAGACAGTAAAGACAGGTTGAGTTGAAAAGTGGCTTTTCATTGCCGCCCACATAATTATTAAAGCTCTCTTTTTACCCACGGACAAACATACTAAAACTGATTTTTTTTTTTCATTAATTTTGTTCATTTTTGAAACAGAACGAAATTATTATTATCATAATACAATCAAACCGTTTGTCATTTCTCTTTTATTTCTTTATGATCGTATTTCAATTTTCTGTAAAATCGAACTTTCATCCAAATAATATTCCAAGCTCAGAGTCGATTATTCAGAAATAACAGTTTTGATCTGATCATCTTAAATCCTCTGGGTCTGAGGGCAGATTGGAGATTAATCCTAATAAACATGCCGCTACAATTGAAACCATTACATTAAAATTATTAAAACAGTGTATTTCTATATAACTCCAGAAACGTGCATCCTCCTTTATGTCCTGTTATATTCCCTATAACAGGAATATCAGATCGTTTTTATGACATAATATGTCGTTATTACGAGAAAAAGATGTCGTTTTTACGAGAAAAGATGTCGTTATAACCACATAGCTGAGTGTGGAAAAAAATATGTGTGTGGCAGCAATGCGTCACCGTATCAATCTGCCAAAACATTTCCCTCAGACTTTAACTTCACGTCTCGAGCTAATGAATGAAAGACAATTAAACCGGCGCATTATTTTCAGCACTCCTCCCGCTTTAATTCTGGGCCAATAGAAACTTTGTTGTTACATTACGTCAATCCGTCAAAGCACTATAAAAACGGTAACCTAACATTACTAGGCTAGAATCCACAATGGATAAATATTTAAAAAGGTCAAGTATTGATAATCCCAAATTGGTGCATTGTCATTGTATTTTATATCTGAGCACTATACTTATCCTTAGCAAACATCTTTTTAAACTTGGTAAACATACTCTCTTTTTATTGCCTGTTACTGCATTGGTGCATTGTCATTGTATTTTATATTTTAGCACTATATTATCCTTATTATCCTTATCAAAAATCCTTTTGAAATTCACTGTGTTCCACTGTGTGGCTGCAGGGTTAATGCTTACTTGTCCCCCACCCCACCCCAAACACACACCATAAACATATATTTTCATAACACATGAAGTCATTCCAAAAAAGTTTGATTCTATCTGTTTATTGCCTGTAATTGCATCAGTGCATTTTCATTGCATTTTAGGACTATACCTATAAAAGCCTTTTGCACTATTTACATTGTGTTCCACTGTGTTCTTGCAGTTCATTTTTACTTGCTCAACCCTTTCCCATCGTTCTCTCTCTCTCTCTCACACGTGATTTAGCTATTACATTTGCGTTGCGGTTATGAGGGGGTCCTTGGAATTTTTTCTGCCCTATGAGGGGTCCCTATCTCCAGATAGTTTGAGAACCCCTGCTCTAAAAGTACTAGTTACCCCAAAAATTTACTCAAGTAAATGTAACGAGATAAATGTAATTCGTTATTACCCACCTCTGGGTGTGTGGGATGAGGCATGGAGTGTGGAAGGAAGTGGGATGGTGACCCTTTAGTGGAGAGGTGAAAACCCGTAGCCCAAACTCGTGACACCTTTGTTTCGATATACAACAATGAATCAATTAATCATTTGATCTTTTCTGGTAGCAAATAGCACTCACTGATGTGAGTATTTGACTGTGAGTTGCAGGTTTGTCAGTTGCGTAGGTTTAGTCACTTTTTGTTTTGAAACTGATTAAAGAAAGCACAGTGATCAAGACAGATAATTAGAGGGAAAACATATTCATGAAGATACTAGGCTATGTAAAGCTAGGAAACATTATAAAGTACCACAGTGGTTTTGAGGGGCCACAGGATGTGAAGCAGTATGTCGGTTTTGTCTGAATTCAGTCTTGTTGGGTGCACAGGTTACATTTCTGGTAAAGACGCTCTCCTTCTCTAGAAGTCTGCATATAAACCACAAATGTTTCCAGTGGTCTTTGTGAGTGTCCTCTTGAGAATGTGTTTACCTGTGTATATTATTTTATCTGCCCAACTTCGAAGTGCAAATCATTTTACTTCTACTAGTAGTAGTAGTAGCAGCAGTAATAGTAATACAGTAAAATATAAACTCTAATAATAATAATAATAATTACTATTATAAAAAATAATCTTACTATTAATAAATTAATAAGTACTATTTAGCAACACAAATTATTGTTATTTATTCATCATTTTAAAAATTATATGTTCTATGTAGGATCACAGAGATGCTATAAAATAAGGTAAAGTAAGGTAAATTGTCCTCTCAACTGGTAAGAAAGACAGGAAACCAAAACCTTGCGATTACATAGGTGCATTATTATGTGCTGAGTGTAAGCTGCTTGCACAGAGTGCATTGCAATGGAACACACTCATTTCATATGCTCGCTGCAGAGCCATATGCTGGAGGTAATGGGTGGAGATAGACACCTAACCACACCCTAACCCTACCCCTTACCCTATCCCTAACCTTAACTCCACCCATTTGTTCACTCAGAGGTGGAGCTGGACATCAAGAGAGGTGGAGCTGGAGGCCATTTGGCTCTGCAGTGAGCAGTACTTGTATATGGGGTCTCATTAGCAAATCTTGTTTTTCTCAAATACACATAGGCCACAATAATTGACACCCTTAGAAATTATTATAAATAAAATATCTCTGAAGTATATTTCCATTCATATTTTCATTTTTTAATAGACCTGGCTGACTATAGGAGCATGAAATTGTCCAGCCATGACTTGTTCGCTCTTATGAGTGAAAACAAAGGCCCAAAATAGCTAAAGCATTGAAATCAAGGAAAAAAACAAAATCTAATGAAATATACTGCTGTATCTTTAGTATTGTGGGCCTATTTTTCTTCTGGAGGTCCTGGATATCTTGTTCAGATACACTCTAAAAAGTGGTGGGTTGAAAAATAACCCAACCATAACCCAGCTGCTGGGTAACTATGGGACAGAACACGCGTTGGGTTGTTTTGACCCAAGTGCTGGGTTAAACCATTTGACCCAAAATGCTGGGTTGTTTATTTGACCCAACCAGTGGGTCAGATTAACTGTGTTGCTGGGTTAAACACTACCTTAATATTGGGTTATTTGTTGTCTAATTGCCTTGCTACCTTTATATTTACCAATAATAATATATAAATCACAAAAGAATGTAAAATTATTATTGTTTTTCTGTAATACAGTTACACAACACAAAAAAAATGCATCTGTAAATGTCAATTTAATGAGTTTTCATATTTCTTTTTAATACAGTTTTCAAATAGGTGCAGCTGTCACACATTTTGTCCAACCCCTACAGACACAAATAACGGTTTTGGTAGATCAGTTTTTTTTAAAACACAAAACTGTAAACAAGGCACAATATATTCCTATTCTTTATGTCAACATTGCAGCAGCAGAACACTCAAAAATGAATTATTATCACATTAGAATCATTCCAAACATCGTGCCATTAAAACTAAGCCAAACAAAGAGTCCACCAGACAATACTTTCAATTTAAAACATGTTACAGGTGGCCAAAAAAATAAAAAATAAAAAATAAAAAATAAAAATAAATGTTGCCCTCAAAAACTTCACACATGAAGACTTATGTCCATCAATATGATATACTGCAAGCTGGAGAAATTCCCAGGCAACAAGTCCGCTTCAATGGCATGGCCTGGAACAATGGCGAAGGTTTAGAAATGTTGTTGTCTCATCCCAAGGCTCAAATCCACCATGTTGGTCCCCACCTGTTAATTATACAGCATTTAGTCTTGCAACATAACTAACATTTTAAGTTAAGTGTATTTTATGAACATAAACACAGAGGCATGAAATAAATGCTCATTTTACTTCTCAACTTTTCATACAGTTGTGGTCAAAATTATTAGAACACTAGTATTTTCACCAGCTAAATAAGGTTTCAAGTCAGTGATTTCTATCTTTTGCTATAGTGTGTCAGTAGGAAATATCGGTTTACATTTCCATTCATTTTGCCATTAATTGTGACCAATCTAGACAAAAGACACAATTCCAGCCCTTATGTGTTTCAGAGCTCTTTAGCAGAAAAACCTCCCACCACATCAGGCAATCAAAAAAGAGTTGACATCCGCACTGAAGAGCCTCACATTTATCAGTCACTGAGATGGAGCAAACCAGCGTTACAGCCATTATACTTGTGTGTAAGTCCATTTTTTGTGTGTGTTTAAATGTTTAATATATTGATTTGATTGATAGTCCTCTTTCATGTATTTGAACTTGTATTTGCGTTTGCAGGTATTTTGTTCTGTGAACAGCAGAGAGTGTTTGGAACTGAAATAGACATGAGAGTTAAAGCAGGAGACAGCATCATTTTCTACTGTGACTATAACATGCCATTTGGATCACACATTGTTTGGTGGAGAAACTGTTCACATGAGCATCAACCATCTCTGTTAATAGAGGCTAATGATCTGTTCATGGGAATCTTTCCACGTTTCAGTTTTGTATTCAACAGCTCCAGCAATTCCTATGATCTACATATTACAAACGTCAGTGTCTCTGATGAGGGACTGTATTACTGTGCAATAAGTAAAAGAGAATTACGTGATATAATCAGCATCAGAAGCTCGGGGTACCAGTATGGAAATAGAAGTACTCGACTATCTGTCTTGGGTAAGAAATTATTTCTACTGTTATTTGTGCTTTCGAGCATGTTGGTAAATTCTGAACAATAAAAAAAAGAGAAAGAAAATCCATAATCTTAAACAAAAAAGATTTTTAAATGGCATTTGGAAAAGATTAATAGATGTGACCATCCATGTTGTGTGTAAAAAAAAAAATCTCACCTCTGTTATTTTCCATTCACAAAAATAAAAGATAATTAATTAAAGATTATTAATAATCTTATTTTATTTGTGTATACAGTTAAATGACAAGGGTCATAAAAAGGTCATAAAGCTCCAGTAGGCAAAGTTTTAATAAAAACCTTGCTTCAACAGCAAAGAACTGATAGCAATATGCCATATAATATGCCATAAATGGCATAAAAAAACTAATTTGCATATGAATTATTATTTGTTTCATTTAGAGGCAGTGTCTACGCATGAATCTCCTGTATCAGACTGTGTGCTCTGCTGGACGCTGCTGTTCAGTGTGTGTCCAGTGTGTGTTGTCCTCTCCTCACTCCTGTCCTCCATCTGTGTGTTCTGCTTCTGTCGAGCTCAAACTACAGGTATCTCATTCACACATTTAAGAAATAGTTTGCACAAAAAAGAACATATTTGAAACACTCAGGCCTGTCAAGATGTAGATGAGTTTGTTTCTTCATCTGAACAGATTTGAAAAATTTAGCATTACATCACTTGCTCACCAATGGATTTTGTGCAGTGAATGGGTGCCATCAGAATGAGAGCCAAAACAGTTGATAAAAACATAAAATAATCCACTAGTAATCTGTGTGACTCCAGTCCATCAATTAACGTTTTGTGTTTTTAAGCTTTACACCATTACTTTAGGCCAACATTCAAGTCCTCTATCCATAATATTGCATATTATGAGTGAACTATTCCTTTACCATTCCATTTGTAGAAAATGAATGTTTCAAAACATCTAAAAAAATCTGAAATATTACAGCAAGGAGTAATATCTGTGCTACAGTATACTAAAAAGCTGTTGTGAAAATGGTTCAATGTATTTTTAAAAGAACATACTTGAAGGTTCAATATCTACATGACATATTTTCAGCCACCAGAATTATACTTTTATTGGCATTTATTGCATGTTTTTTAGGTTCTGAGCTGAGTGCTGAGATACTCAATGCACATGTTTTTAAGGTAACTATTTTATATTGTTACTTTATGTCAGTAAGATTTACTATTTCAAAGATGCACTGTAGGTTGATGTGGTGTTTTATCAGTTCAGGATGTCTTCTCTCCCTCCCTCTTGATCATTTCAGGCAAATTCTATGGAGAAACATGAGTGTGAGATGAGTAAGACTGGAAAGATTTGCCTCCACAGTGAAGTCTCTTATAGACTACTGACATCTGCACATCCGTATGCCAACATGTGATTCAAACACATATGCTGTTGCTAGTCTATTCATTTTTTTGTGCTCTGCTATTACAGCTATGAAATTAGTGTGCTGTCTGTATGAAGCAAACATTCATTAATGTATAGATACTTTGCACTAAATGAAATAAAGTATAATTCATAAGATTGCTTTTAAAAAGCTGTGTGGTACATAGTCATTGTGTGCGTATGTGTTATCATTTACAGAATATATATATGTGACGACTCGGCTGCCTCCCCCCTAATTATCATCACCACCCCGTCCCTTATTCGCCGCCCTTCTCCAGGCTCCCGACGGGAGTGGGTGTGTAGGGGAGAGGAGGGTCGAGTAATTGTCTCGGGCGGGCGGCGTGTGATGAGGGCACCTGAATGGAATGAAGCCTCATCACCGCCGCTGTTTAAATGCCGAGAGCGCCTCTCCTCAGGAGACCGGTCTCTCCCCCGTGCATGCACGCTGGTGTCCTCGCGGGTCCAGGAAGGGGTGAAGAGGGAATCCCGCGCCGCCAGGAGGACGAGCCGCCGGACCCGTGGTCCGGCTGAAGACCGCACAAGAGACGGCCGACGGGCCAGGATGCCGGGCCGTAGATTCCCCGCTGGAAGCACCGGACAGCTCGAGAGGGACGAAGCCGCAAGAGATGCCGCCGCCGCCCCTAGCACCCCGGTCCCACGCGGGGAGCGCGTGCGGCCGCCGGACTCCGCCCCTTACCTGGACCCTTCCCCTATCGAACACTACCCATCCTTCACGAAACCCTAGCACTCGAGGACACCAGATCCCCTTTTATTTGGACACTTATTTCCCCTTTTTGGACACTTTTCTTTCATTTTCTGTTTAATAAAAGCCTCTCCGAGGCCTGACGCAACACCCACTGTGTCTGTCGTTTGCTCCTCCCGCCACAATCTATATATAGATAGATAGATAGATACAGTATACATACATATGCACATACATTTATTTATGCCCCTATACAATATGGATTATATTTATATAAATAATTTTTTAGAAGTGTTAAGATTATGCTGGACTTGTAACACAACAAACAAACAATAAATGAATGAATATCTCAAAATACAATTGGATGTTAATGGGCAAATTCTTGCTCTTCAATCAGTAATAAGCACACGATTTTCAATTGTTTAGATGTCTAGCTACTTTTCTCCGAGTTAAGGAAGTGTCCCTGAATTATAAATAGATCTCAAAAGAACGATGGTTACTCAATGGCTCCATCTAGTGGCTAATTACAAAAAAGTCAACTAGTCTGTTTTTTATGCAATTATGTACATATTAATACAAATATATACGTCTCACAACAGTAATTGAAGAAATTGAAAAATGGTATACGAGTACAAACTAGTCTGGTCTTCCTTACAATTACAGAGAATGATTTCAAAATCACTTACGCACAAACAGCACTTATTGATAAAAACGTCCAGAAATGAAAAAAAAAAAAAAAAAAAACCTGAATCACACACACACATTTAGTATATTCATGTTACACAGTGCTTAAGATGAGCACGAGATGTAAGCCATTTATGCTTAAAAATGCTATTTATTTTTGAGTGATGCATTTTACTTATTATTTACAGATATTATAAATCTATACATATAGGCTATATATCTATATATCAACTGGCAATCCACATTACAGGTCACAAAATAACTGGACCAAAAATATAACTTTACAGACTTACATGAGGGTCAGGAAGTCATCGTTCGAAGTACTGTCATAATCTTGGTTTAATAACAGAAGTTTGTTGTTCTGATCTTCAAGGGCAGCACAGAGACAGCATTTGTTTAAGAAAAATTATATAGGTATAAATTGTTGACACTGCACACTGCATGCATGCATTATATTACAAAATGCAAGTATCTTTCTGTTGCTACAGGAAATGTGGTTTTTGTGTATGTGTGACTTCAGTGCTATTTACAGGTTGTTGTGGTAATGAAGAGTGTCCAACCATCTCTTTTTTTCTAAGGTAAAAGTCAAACCCACAAATCTTTCCAGTGGCCTTTGTGACGGTCCTCTTGTAAATGTTTACTTCCTGTTTAGTCATGTTTCTTTTATGCATTTAATATTTATATACTTTTAATACAATCCAATGTGTAATTTACATTTGATTAAATATTATGTAAGATAAATATGAATTTCATTTGCATTGCATTTGCATTGACAGGAAACCACAATCTTGTGATTAGGTGCACAAGTAAGTGAATGGAACACTTTGTGGTTACAGCCAGAAGCAAAAAGAGGTTTCAACAAACTTTTCAGAACCCGGGCAATAAACATCTGAACTAAATGCATTCTTATATAAATAAACAAATGCACCCTCTCACATACTGGTAATTCTGCAGGATTTAGAGACAATGAAAACATTAGCTATGCAGTTTAAATGCAATGCAGGAAACACACAATGATGATTAGCACTCCAGGTCATCTCACTGACACGATAAACATTATACTGTAAAACAAGGGAAAAAGGAAGACATTGTGGTGGTAATAGATTATATTCAGAATGTGTTTATAAATGAAAATAAGAAGTGTCCTTAATTTTTAATTTTCCAGTTTATGTAAACAGACTTAGTTGTGTCGTCAGTACATTGTGATATGACAAACAGCATGAATATATATATATATATATATATATATATATATATATACACATACATGAATGCATGCTGTTTGTCAAATAAATCATATATATATACCTTTTAGGGTCAGCAGTTTCTTTCTTTCTTTCTTTGTCATGCTGATACAGCTGACACATGTTGTAGTGGTTGTGAAAAGGAAGGTGAGAGTACAAACCACAAATGTTTCCACTTGAGCATACAACACATTGAAAGTCATGAAAAGTATTTGTGTTCGACCTGGTGAGGCTGCTGGACATGCACATGAATGTAAGTGTGAAACCTGTGGTTAGACAAAAACAGAAAGAAGCATATTGGAAAAAGATAGCTGCAAAGAGTTTATAGAAATGTAAACCAGGAAATTCTTCAGAGGCTAAAGAAATTAGACACAGCCCACAGATGTGAAAATTACATTTTCTTGTCAAAAGACATCACACACTGACCTTACAATTGTGGAATATAGTGAATTTAATTCCATTTTTCACATTCATTAAATCTGTGGAGAACCAGTATAAATTCAGCACATTGGACAGCTCCCAGTGCTGAACGGACTAGATCACAGACATCTGCTGAATATTTTCTCAAGTATATAACGGCTGTATTAAGAAAGCATTAAGAGAAGCCACATCTGCATTAGCACCTTACAGACATAGCTAAACAGCATATTCAGCTTGGATCTGACAACAATAAATCACACTCTGCCATGTTTTTGGCCTCTGGAGGTTGGATATTTCATTGAGGATGTCTTAGAAAATTAGAAAATTAAATATTATAAAACTGACCGTTATTCCTTATGAGGCAGGAATTACTGAATGCATGTTTTTTGTTACTTTTGACCAAATATTAAAATACCAAATTTTAATTATTAATATTAGTAATTAATATCTGGCCAGATTGATTAGTAGTTCTTTAGGCTGACTAATAAATAAAATGAATGGATGAATGAAAACAGTAATAAAATTTGGTCAATTCTTAACAAAACATAACATTGTGCTTATTTGACAGATTAATATTCAGTTGAATTCATACTTTATTCCAATATCAGTAAGAACATATAGAAAATACTGGTGCATGAATTAGTGTGAGCTAGATGCCTTCATGTAATACACTTACCAACACAACAAAACCAAACAATGACTAATGGAAACAGTTTTACCTTTCACATTGTGTAAAGGCAACAAAAATGAGGTGGTCTGAATGAGGCCTGTGGGTTTCCTGTTTTTGACATGTTTAGATGTTGTGGCATAATAGTTTCTTTTTTTGATCCACTACAATAAAACAAACAACCACATCCATTTTACACTAGTCCTCTAGTTCAAAGTATATGAATTTATTGATTGCATGTGAAATGTAAAGCACGTAATATTTTTATTAGTTTCTGAAGCTAATAATCTCTATGAAACAAACAAAAAAACTAAATTTTATCTTTAAATATTGTAGCCTCTCTGCACATCTGTCCAATGAAGAAAAGGTTAAAGACTTGGCTGATCATAAAGCCAAATCAGAGCAAAAAAAGTCAATGCTCTCATTTTTTGTATGTTCACACAACCTAATTTACCACCAACCACTCATGATGCAAGCCGTTTTAGGTAAAACTTTCCATTGGTGTGAACCAATCAGAGGAGAGTTGACATCTGCATTATGACCCTCAGCAATGTCAGTTATTCACAATCACTCACTGAGATGGAGACTCCAAGACTTGCTCTCTTCGCACTTATGTGTGAGAAAAAAAA